>NW_026623620.1:586128-604249 GCF_030028575.1 Malurus melanocephalus
AATAATTTGCCTGAAAGTTAAATTGCCTGGAATACTTGGGTGAACAACAGGTCTGAGGACACATGGAAAACATTTTTTTGCTTAAAAATATCGAGTGAGTGTCTGTGGGAAAACTCTGCTGGTGTGACCATCTGTGTGTTGACATATGCTTGCTRTGGAAGGCTGAGTCCAGCATTCAGAGCCTCAGTGGGAATCTCCGAGTGCCCAAAGAGTGGAGGGCTCAGCCCTCTGTGCCTTCTGCAGGTCTGAGTTACACAGGATGACCCAAACAGGTGGGACAGAAACTTCAGAGGACATGGAGTGAGCTCTGCTTGGAGCCATCAGTGATTCCTTTGGAAAAATAAGAGAAAAACCTCAACCAGGTGAATTTAAAAAAAAAAAAAAAATTAAAAAAAATCTTATACTACCAGTAATAAAATCTTGACAATCTGAACTGAAGAGTGAAAAGTCTCATTTTGCCCATGAAAGCAGATTGCAGCTTCCTTCAGAATGTTACAAAGCATTGAAATTTAGAGTCAACCATTCATTTCYATTGAGCAACCACTTTAAATCATCTTGGTGTGTAATCCAACAGAATTTATGGGTTTGAGAGGGGCAGGAAAGCTGAGGATTTTGCCTTAATGTGTCTGGGGAAAGTCGTGGACTGTGTGGCTGCTTCTTTGAGAGACTGCACATCACCATTAAAACTAAAGGAGTTACTTAATTTTGYTTCATCTAATTACTGTTTTATGCTGCACTGTGGCATGAAACTTCCCAAGTTATTGTGCCAGAATTAACATCTTTCTCACAGCCAATTYTGCCTTAAGAATTATAACAAAACAAAGTGGCCTTTGTGGAGGCCCAGGTTAACCTTAAAACRCTGGGTTTTGATGCAGGAAGCATCAAAAATTGTGTCTTTGGCTGAAATGTGTGACTTTGCCTGTCTGAGATTGGAATTGCAGAAAGTGRAACTACATATTGAAGCTGTACATTAATAAGTCATGTAGATTAAGGAATTTAATCCAACTCTGGGTCCTCTGCACAATGTCATGGAGCTGTTGGAGCAAATCCAGAGGAGGTCACCAAGTTGGTTAGAGAGGTGGAATATCTCTTCAATGAAGAATGGCTGAGAGAATTGAGTCCTTCCAACCAAAACCATTCTATGAGTCAGGGAATTTCCTCTGTTTAATTGGAAGATATTTGCTCTACATGCAAAGGAAAATACTATTAAAAGAGAAAAAAAGATGTTTTGGTCTGTGTGTTTGTTTATTTGTTTGTTTGTTATTTTAACTCCAATATGTATTTTTAATTATCTGTGCTGAAACAATCATAAGACATATTCTTAATTGTAGCTTTCAGTTTTAATAAATAAAAGCAYTTTTTGTCATGGGTTTTTGCAAGCACCCCTGTTTATCAAAGTATTTATTTTAAAATGTGGTAAGAAAATGAATGGGAAGGAGGTTCAAAGGCAGGGGATGTGGGGGACCTCCTTTTTTTGAAAAGTCAAAGAAAAAAGAGTTTTTCACATTCCAGCTAGATGTTTTCCAGAGAGTATGGCATTTTTCAGGATTGTTCCAACTSCTCCAGTGATCTGCCTGTGCCATAYKGAGTTCCAGGTTCTCTGACTGGGCTCATGTGCCTATTTCTGATCTTAAATTTCTTCTCTGGGGTTCTTCCTTGGGAATTCCCTTTAGAATGGAGGAGGTAAATCCCACAGGAATCACAAATTGTCTCTGTCAAGAAAGACCTGTGAGCTTTTAAATGCCTTTCTTGAGTCATGGTGTCTTCCCCAAGTAAGGAAAAAGGGCATTATTCTTCTCATTTTTTTTTTTTTTCATCTGAAAGTTTGGAGTAATTAATTTTGGAATTAACAAGGAAAAGGAAGGGCTGGTAGTTACTGAGGTATTTATTTGGCCGTCACTTCACTGTGATCCATGGGACCAGATCAGGGACATTTTGGTGTCTGTAAGTGTAGGGTAATTTCAAAAAGGCTTGAATTTTCAGCCACATATTTCAGCATCCCATAACCTYTGAAATTCCCACTCAGGCATGTAATGAGAAAAAGGGATCATCCAAACATTACTGATTTCAGCAGGTGTTAAATTAATTCCTTTGCAGATGTTCTCATATCCCTGTCCTGGTCAAAGGGATTTATTGAGAGCACAGAAAAATGGAGAATCTAATGGCAAGAACATACCTTTGAAAACTTGCTGATATGTCTTCTCAGAGGAAATTATGGGATGATATACCTGTTTGGAAAGGGGGATGGTGTCATAAACTCTTAATTGTCATGGCTGATGCTTTTGAAAATGTTACGTCCGGTCTGTTCTTTGGGCACCATATTTTTTCACTGACGTTACAATATTTTTTTTCCCAAAGATTTGCATTAAAARAGAGAAAGAACAAGTGTTTTCTGCTGGTCTAGGCAATTTACTGTGCCAGAAGCTAATGAGACATGAATGAGGCCAGAAATGCACATCTTTTCACTTCTTTAAACTTTCCACCTTATGGCTGCTTCTGATTTTTCTTCAGATATCAGCACAACTTTGCTGTGCTGTCAAAGCCTAGGTAGGATCACATGGTAAAACCCCAGAAAAAAAATCCCTTATTTCCTTCTTGTCTTTATTCTGCTCTGAATGGATGGTTCTGAGTCTGAAAAAGAAACTGCTCTTTCCATAACAGTAACAAAACCTTTTCTTGTTTCCCTCCCCATCTTGTAATGGTATATTAAGGAAACAAACAAAATCCAAACCCRCAAAACACCTCAGGACTAGTAACTATATTTTGATGTTGTTTATTTGTATATTTGTTTGTACTTTATTTCCTTATCATCAACCAGACCATGGATTTCTCTCACCAAACATGACAAATGTGTTTAAACAGGAAATTTCCCTGCTCTGGAACACTGCAGAAGAATTCAGTGATTCAGAAGGGGAAGGAAAAKGTGGACAGATAAGACAGAGAAAAAGCAGGAATCATTTTGGGGCAGTTCATGTCTTGACAAAATGACATCATTTGAGAAATCAGGATCTATGAGCTGCTCCAAAAAGAAAACCAGTTCCACCCAGAATAGCTAAATTTGCATGTTTGTGGTAAATATTCTAATAGCATTTGATTAGGAAAAAAAAATCTATATTAATGGCAGAATTCCAAAGGAAAATGAACTTGTCTTTTGGATCAGCAGAACTACTCATTTTTTCCTACTGGGAAATTTCTAGAAGGTCTGAATTTAACTTTTCAAATATAAATGCATGAAACAACCTCACACATTTGGCTACACATACTCATGCAAAACTCCTATGAGTCCACGGATGTGCATCCATTCATTTTATTTAATTTTATTTCATTTCATTTTATTTTTTATTTACATGTGGAATAGAATCACAGAATCACTGAGCTTGGAAAAGACTTCCAGGATCATCAAGTCAAACTGTCACAAAAAGTACATAAACTACAAAGATATTCTAAGACCAAAACAGTGAAGATGAATCTTCTCCTCACCCTGGCACATGAGGAGGGGTTTTCTGTATTGTGAGCAGTTTTGCTATCAACAGGATGCAATATTTCCATAAAAATAAATTAAAAATGGGTTCCTGTAGTGATGGGATAAGCCCAGACCAGAACTGCTCCTTATTCTGTTTGTATCCAGAGATACAATTCACAGAGTTTATGATAATGGTAAATTATATTAATTCAAATGGATTAAAAGAAATACTGGAAGTACGGAGAGGCCTCTCAGAATCATTAATTGTATTAAATTGTATTGAAGTCAATTAAACACAGATTTCTTGCTGTGCTGTATGGAATTGGTTGCTGTAGAACATTTGCAGTGGTTTTTTTTTGTCTTCAAAAGCATTTATCTTAGCAAAAGCTGTCCACATCCAAGATTTTATATCGAGGAATATTGCCTCTGATTTCACTGCAGTAGTTCAGTGAAAGAGGAAGGGGAAGCACAATTGAATAATTTTATGGTCAGGATCAGACTTTAATTTTCCCTTTCCCCAGTGAGGTGGTTGAATCCCAGCCTGGTAGGACTGTCAGCTCATTCCTCAGTGTTCCTCATTCAATATTTGCTATCCAATATTCTTGGAACCGCTGGAAGTTTTATGGGGAAGACCAAATTTGTACTAAATGTCAGGTCACCATCTTTGTTTGCTTTGTATTGAAAGTGGAAACAAATTGTCCACCTACATCTCACCCAGAGCAAGCCCAGGTAACCAAAAACACAGAATCAGGAATCATTTAGGTTGTAAAGACCTCTAAAGGTCATCAAGTTCAGCTGTTAGATCAGCACTGCCAAGTCCACCCTTAAACCATGTCCCCAAGCATCACTTCCATACATCTTTTAAATCCCTCCAGGGATGGTGATTCCATACCTTCCCTGGGCAGCCTGTTCCAATGTTTAATAACACTTTTCATGAAGATTTTTTTTTTTTTTTTCTAATAATCAGCTTAAACCTCCCCTGGCACAACTTGGGGCCATTTCTTCTTGTCCAACACCCACTTGGCTACAACCTCCTTTCAGGGAGTTGAAGAAAATTATAARGTCCCCSCTGAACCTCCTTTTCTCCAGGCTGAACCCTTTCCCAGCTCTGTTCTCTTCCCTGGACACRCTCCAGCTTCTCAATGTCTTTCTTGTCCTGGAGGTCCCAAAACTGACCCCAGGATTTGAGGTGTGTCCTCAGCAGTGCCCAGCACAGGGGGACAATYCAAAMCATGTCCTGAACTCGCTGCAGAGCTGATTGCAGCTCTCTGAGCYCAGGCACTGCCTGTGAAGCATCGCTGGTGTTTTCGGAGCCGCTGGAGTTTTCGCTGTAACAGCATTGCCACCTAGTGCTCCTGTGCTACAGTTCAGCAGGGCCTGGCAAATKATGGGTTTTAGAAACCAAAACTAGTACAAAACAAGTTTGTATGGCAGGGTTCTTGTATTTTAGAGGAGCAAGAAATACAGTGGGGTCTTTTGGGTGATCCACATTGTTTAAAGTGGGTGTAACGTGCTCCCRAGAGGTGAGGAACTGATGTAATCACTGCACGCTTCTGAAGGAAAACTGAAATTCATCACACTGAAATCTATCTGCTCTAAAGCTACAAATAAAATTCAAACTGGRCATTTAGAGTCCATCTGTAGTGACCCCCAAAACATAACACATCCAATCTACATGAGAATGTGTTTATTAAAAAACTTGGTTTATTAACAAAKAGGTGTTTATTGATAAGCATGCATCTACCAATAATCATTGTAATAAATACAATAAGAATTCTCTCTGTGTTCTCATTCTCTCTGCTCATTTTCCAGGGAYCCACATAGACTCTGACTGGGTGCCTGACTCATAAGTGGATAATTTTGGATGAAATTACTTAGCAATTCTACCCTCAAAGTGTAGATTACAGCAAATATGGGGAAAGACTCMTAATGTTTATAACCCAGTATTGTAGCCACGTTAACACCTCTCCTGTCCAACTAACTTTTAGTGAGAGTGAAGGAACACTCCACTTCTGAAATAAATCAAAGCTTGCTTGTTTTTGCAGCGATGTGTGAGTTGTAGTTTCACACTGCCTTTTGAGGAATTTGGGGTTTTGAACATTTTAAATTGGATCCCAGTAACTGTGCTGCTACAAAGAGAGAAAGGATACCTGCAGGGGAGAGACAGGATTTTATTCCCAAAAGAAAACAGCATAAGAACATCTATTCTAGACGGTGTTGGGGACAAGGTTAAAAGTTTTACTCACTGTAACTGTGTTGATTTGAGTTTTTGCCAARTGAAATCCAGGTACAGTGCAGGAGGGAGATTTCTGTCAGGAAATATGTGGAGATGGGATTGAAATCGGCTGGCTGTGCTTTTGAATCGTTCCTACCCAGAAAGATTTTAGAAGTCAYAGAAGTCACATTTTCATACAAGATCTAATTTTGAGCACCATCTTGATGTTTTCATAGACTCATAGATTGTTTAGGGTGGAAAAAAACCTGTGAGGCCATCAAGCGCAACTCTTAATCTAACACTCACAAACACTGCCRAGCCCACCACTAAACCATGTCCCCAACTGTCACATCTACCCATCTTTTTAATCCCTCTGACCTGGGCATCCTGTCCCAATGCTTGACACCATTTTAGTGAAGTCCTAGATGGGTTTAAACCAAAGACAAAGTGCTTTAGCTTAAGTTATCTGAGTCTACACAGGCTCTGAGAGCACAAAGGTAACTGGTGTTAGAAACAGGACATCACAAATTCTTATTATCTCATTGGTACTAGCCTGGGGATATTTCAGGGAATATCTCTACTACAAAATTTGAGCAAAATATATAATTTTCCCCTGTGTAAGCTTTCTCACTGAGCAGTTACATTAATTGCAACACCAGCACACAAATATTGGATAACTCTCTTGGAAAAGTTACCTTCACTGTTATCATTTATCCTAATAAAATACACACAAAACTAAGTTTCTTGCTTCTCTGAGGCAAGATGTGCCTGTACAATGATAGCAAACAAAAGTCATTAGAGTTCTGGTTTGAAAATCTCCTGTAAAAGTTGTTCCATCAAAACCTCTAGGCAAGTCAGATTTGGATGAATCCAAATGCAGCTCTATCTGTCAACACGAGATTTCAGGATTACTCTGTTGGCAGTGCCCAAGTTACAGGGAGCAGTTCAGATAGGAACTGCCTGGCTCAATAATCCATGGAGGCAAAAGTCCTGATATTTGTGATATTTTGCAGTAACACGCTCGGTATCCTACATCTGTATCTGGAAATGTAAAGAGTTCAGCAAATCAGCAAATTTTCCTTGTGGGCCTTCTTGTTCTTGAAGCAGAGAAGTATTCCTCTGTGCCTCAGCTGTCATCACATGCTTGACAGATTTTGGAATGGGTTCTAACAAGGTGTCCAAAACCATCGGAGACAGATTTTTGTCCTGTACTAAAATATACAGTAAGCAGTAACTTGGTGTCTTTAGAAAGCATCATGTGCCTTGGAAAACTGGGAAAGGGGTGGCTGGGAACCTCCAGCTCTACCTATGACTTTCTAGATACTTATAGAAGGACTTTCTGCTCCTTTTAGTGGTTTTACAGTGTGCTTTCCCCTCTTTTAAAAGAAAGAGATGCAATTGCACAAAGACTAACCCCTGGTAAAATGTCACTTCTCTGAAATACATCTGATGTTTGAAAATTTATTCTTATAAATGTGATGCTTGTCAGATATTGGTTCTCTCTGTCATATGGAGGTGATCTTTACACCATTATACCATAATGRTGTATTTGTGTAAATAACAGATGAACAAAGCTTTGTTTTCCAGATGAGCATGGGGAAATCTSTGTTTAAAGCAAAACTGGAGCATTCCAGTACATTGCATTCATTCTTCCCATCAAACTATATAGAGTAGGCCCTGATCCCAACCAATCTTTGACTTTCAKATTTGAATATTAAGGAAATGCAGAGAAGATATCAGGGTGGRATTTGTCATTGCTAAGTGAAGGAGTTTATTTCTGAGACATGGCAGGGGGTAGGGACTCCATAATCTTTAGGGTCCTTTCCAAMCCAAACCATTCTTTCATTCTCTGATTCTCTAATTGATGGCATCATAACCAGATCAATTGGAGCAGGTAATGCTGTAAAGGACTTCCTGCAAAGTAAGGTAAGGATGAGCTCATCCAATTTATATCCCAGTGTCACCCTGACACTCAAAACCCAAAACCATGCAGAAACCATTCCCTGACCTCAGAGTTATGACTAAAAATTCCTTTATGTCAATGTTCTGATTGTCCACTAACTTCAGTCACCTCAGTCCTGGCAGCACAAGGCTGATCAGAAGGAAGATGTCAGGCAGTGACAGTGACCATTAACAATTGTGTCCTCATTTCATAGAGTGAATAACCTGAATTGAACTTTTATAGCTCTAGCCAAAATTGGAAGTGCTAGCATATCAGTATGTGGTCTTGCTAAACTAAGAAATAAGTTATGAAAATCGTAATCAGGGCAATAGTTATTCTTTCAGTTCAAAATGTTGCCTTTTTATAGTAGATTCACCAAGAATATTCTAATGCAGACACAAGATTTGAAGAAATGACCTGACTATTAAAAAATTCAGCTTTGCRTTATAACAGAGACTGAAGAAAATTCTGAGCTGTGAAGCCCTCCACTCAAAATAATTTCTTTATCAGGGTCATCAGACAAACACACCTCTGGATTGTCAGCTGTGAGGTCTCTGGGGTACAAGAAATTTGGGTTGTCCATCATTTGGGTGCCAATGGAATCAGTGTACCACAAATATGAGRTGTGCTTCTCCACAGGGAAGAGAGGAAACCAAACCCATTGGAATGAATTTAAAATTGATATTTTACTGAAGCTGGTAAACAGTAGGGTTCCTCCAAGATCCCTAATTCCCAAATTAAGAAGCACAACAGACTGTCATTATGCAAACCTGCTCAAATTCAAGTCGAAACGATTTAGCGACTAAACAAAGAAAAGCAAATTTTAGCTTCAACTGCAAATAACATATTTATCAATTTAATGCTGAAAAAGAAAARCAAAATAAAAGTCAGCTTGAATCAATCAGAAAAAAAAAAACAAAGTTGATTTTTTTTCTTCTTGTTTTTAAATTTTGTGGGGAAAAAAAAAAATCTTGTTTGGGAGTTTAAGAATGGGAAGACAAAACATTGCACATTATAGCGCCAAGTGAAATATGTTGATATTTAAGAATAAAAAAATCACTCTAGTGGATCAGACCAATATCCTGTCTCTAGTAGGAGCCAAAAATTAATGTCTATGTACAATATTACTTCAGAATTCTCTCCAAGACAGCAATAACTTACAGACCAGGGGTTTCATTAGCCTGAAATTGTGTTTTGTACCTAACACCATGAACTTCTTGACTACAAAGCCATATGAGGAACACTTGAAATTATCAGAAGATTAAGCCCTTGAAATATCTGCTATCATTGTCTGGAAAGGGGGATTTCCATGGGTTGGCTGCATGTTCTATGGTGAGAGACTTTCTCTGGGTTGTTTCAAAACTCTGATCTGCTCTTTTGCTGGATCCACCTCCCCCTTGCACTAAGACCATGATCAGTCCTTCTCTGCTGTACCCATTTTCATTGAATTAAAAAAAAAAAAAAAAAAAAAAAGCCAAATAYACACAGTTTGCTCASTAAGTGTGACTCATTTCTTGCCATTAAATGGGAAAAAGAAAATGTTTGTGTCAAAAGCACTCTTCCTACCAGCTGCTGGAATATAGCTAAAACTGGGCACCCCTATARCCCACACTGCTCTTGTGTGTAAGGGAGAAACCTTTCTGAACAGAGATCCCCAGTGTGAGATGAAAACTGCTTTGACATCACAGCAGACAGCAGAATTCTGCTCATGACAGCTGTTGCTGGATGGGCAAAAGAAGAAGGTTTTTTTTTAAAAAAAAAAAAATTGCCTCTGACATAATTTTTTGGGCAATGATGCCAAAGAAGGGGGAAAACTGTGACTGAAATCTTCCTGAATATTTCTTCTGGTTTTGCCTGAGGTCTCTGATTTGCTTTCATATCTCACTGTTTTTATTGTGGTAACAATTGGTGTCATATTTCCTCTCTGAACCTGTCTGGGGACGTTGATCTTATTTCCATGGCACAGATGTGTTTCTCAGCTCACATTTGGTAGATGATGATGTGCAAAAATGATGGAAAATACTTCTTAACAAATTTTCATCTCCCAGCCATAAAAAAAACCACCCTGTGTGCCAGGCCACATACATGCACACATCCCCCTGAGAGTCTTAAATAAGATCTCTAAACCACAGAATCACAGAACCACAGAATGATCTGTGTTTGGAGAAACCTTAAAGCTCACCCARTTCCAACTCTGCCATGGGCAGGGGCACTTTAAATGATCCCAGGTTGCTCCAAGCCCCATCCAACCTGGCCTTGGACACTTCCAGGGATGGGGCAGCCACAGCTTCTCTGAGCAAACTGTGCCAGGGCCTCCCCAACCTCACAGGGAAAAATTTCTTCCTGATATCCAATCGAAATCTGTCCTCTTTTAGTTTAAAACCATTCCCYCTTGTCCTTGTCTTTTCTGAAGCATAAATTTTCTCACCAAGCTGCATTCAGATATCACAGATGTCAATGATAGATAAGTTAAGAAGATGARAAGCTCCTGTGAGCATCAGTGTTGATCCTTGTTTATTTTGAAAAGCAAGGAATGATCAGAAATAAATGAGCACCTCGCTTTGCAGATTTCTGCTGCATGGATATAAACTTCATTCAGAATGTGTTCATTAAGTTCTGTTGAACATTCTGGATAAACTCAGATGTTTATTCTGGACTAGCAGATTTTAGAAAGACAAACCAACTTTCTTCTGGCCAGATTTCCAACAGGCAATCCTTCTGTCTGCCAGGACCTCAGAGTCTCCTGGCCATTGTGTGGACATGGGCTTTAGTGGCTCTGCCTCACAACTCAGGGCAGGGAAGAGGAGGTGCAGAAGAACAAACTCCCACCTGGCCATGGATCGCCTCAATGCTCAGAATATCCTGAAAGCTCAGCCCCAGCGTTGAGTAAAACCATCAGCAAGGAACTCTGTCATGTGAATTTACACAAAGCATATTTCCTGGGTCAGGCATGAAATCAAAATTCCTTTAAGGAAGACGMGACTTTAAACACTTGCTGTCGGGGGAAAAAAAAAAAAAAAGAAGTCTCCAAAGGCCTTATCTCACGCATGATACAGTCACAAACATCTGCTTCCGTTTCAGTTTTTCCTTCTGTTAAAAACTAAAGAGAGTGTTTCCAGCTCCCTGGAGCAGCTGTCCCTTTTAAGCCAGATACACAGCAATATGACACACACTGCTGGCCYGTGGATGGCAAAACGCTGTATTTATCAAAACAGACAATATTTACCTCTTATTTCTGGACAATTGCAAGGCAAAGAAGTGGAATTCTACTACCAGATTTTTTTCATACAGTATTTTGTCTTCTGAATTAGAAAGTGGCAAGTGTATCTGGTGTATTTCAGGAGAGACTCATCGACAGCAAATGTGGGATGCAAATTCAACTAAAGTCTACAGTTTAATCCTCATTAAGGGGCTCATTGGTGTCCACTTTATCAGGATAATGAGATAGAAAAGGAGAGTCCTTAGGGAGACCTTAATTAGGAGTTTTGGCAGGTCTGTTAAAATGAGTGTATGATGACTGATTCAGGGGGGCTGCTGTCACTGCATTTTCTTGCTAATATGCATTTGCAAATATATCTTATATTCTTAAGTCTTAAAATGCATTTGGTGTCTAGTTCAAGCAGCTCTTCTCATTCTGTGATTTTTCAAATCCTTCCTCCAAATTCCTACAAACCTTCAGTCCCTCTGCCCAGTCAGACATTAGGGCACAGACTTTACATTCAGGGACCCTCACAAGCTGTAATGTGCCCATGGGCAGTGTGGGAAGCAGTTTGAATCTTAAAAATTTGATTTAGGATAATCTAAGAGCAAATGAAGAGGGAAAACAAAGTTCCTGGTCAGGACACACATACCCTGTTCAAGCTGGGGCAAATTATATAATCTCTTTATGCCTCTGATCCCTACCTAGAAATTGGAAAGAATATAATTTGCTTGCTTGTGTTACCATTCTTACTATTATTTCCTATTTTTACCTTCTTCAGACACAACTTTTTTATTGTGACCACAAACCCTCCAAAGCTGATSCTGGCTGTGAGCTGCTGCTGCAACAAATCCTCACCACACCACATTCCTGTTGGACTGCAGCACATCTCCCTTCTCTGCTTTCTCCACAGCTCAGACYTGGCTGCTAATTAAATGTTATTTCATGGACAGGGAAATTTCCAGAATCAAGGAAGGATTTTTGATCCATCTGCAAAATCAGTGGGTCAGGAATGCCCCAGGCATTAGGCTGCTGGATCTGGGGCATGCACTGGAGAAATATCTGCCTGCACCAGCCTTGGTCTGGCTCTCTCAGGACTCTTTTACCATTTGCTACTCAGGAGCAGGCTTTCCAACTCTATTTCCAGACATTTGGTCTGACTGTACAAGTAATAAAGTAAGTTTAACCTTTTATGATTATGCTAGCAATTAAATTTAATAACAATTTATTACTCTACTATGATTTTATCCTTGTAAAACCAGCCAGTGACTTTTCCCCTATCCAAGACAGGGAATTCCCATCCACACTGATCAACTTTCTCATTTTCTCCAACCACTTGAATTTCCTCCCAGCCACGATCCCTTTGTGCAAACCTCCAGATGCTCTGTGGTTGCTGAGRTTTGGAATGGGCTAAAACCGAGTCCAGGAACCATTCCAGCAGTGAACAGTGCTTGGACCTGGGGCTGGCTCTGCCTYAGCAGCACAGCTGCAGCTTGAAAACATTCCTAGTGAAATTTCCTTGAAATCCATGGTTCCAACTGCCCTTCTTCTGTGCTGTAATTAAAGAGTGCTTCAGCAAAGTTGCTTGACTTTTTTTTTTCTTTTAAAATCTAAAATTCATAAGAAAACCTAGAAAACTAGAGCAACTAATTGAAAATCTAGAGATACAATACTTAATTTTTACTGTGACTWGACTGAAAATTAGTTTCATTTCCTCTCTGTAGATTCATAGAGTACTCAGTACTTACTGTTGTGTATTCTTYTTGAAGCAAGCAATAAAATGTGAGCAAAAAGTGAATGAAGTTCACAMAATAAACCTTTTATCTTTACKTCTTTAAGATGTGCATTATTGTACTCAAGTTGTACTCCTGACCTTTGGACTACTGTCATGTTTACAGCACAGATAATCTTCAGAGGATTGTTTTCTGGAGAGGACAGAGGAAAATGATTGGCATCATTTGACTGCCATTTTTCTAGGGAAAAGAGTGCCCTGATTTGRAAGGTGATCTGTTGAAATATTTGCAGAGAAGAATGCAGAGAAAAGTAAATTATTTCACTACAGATGCTTGATATGGAACAGCCAAAGGGACCCAAMCAAATACAGACACTTCCTTTACAGCAGAATTTTTATCCTTAATAAAAATAAAGCAAGATGAGCAAAACTCCAAAACACTTTGCCTGCAGAAACTTTCCTGCTGCTGACACATCTGTGAGTTCAGGACCCAAAGGGACATCTGGAAGAGAAGAAAGGGATACCACTGGGATCAGCTGACCAAGAGTTTTTCCAGCCACAGGCAAGGATGGGACCATCTACCTCCACCTCCTGACAAGGCTTCTCCACATAGAAAAGTTTCCACCCATTGACTGTGTTGTCCAAAATGGAAACATTGAAAAAATAAAATAAAAATCCAGGAATGAATTTCACCTGGGGAGATTAAGATTGGATATTAGGAAAAAAATCTTCACTGAAAGAGTGGTCAAGCATTGGAAGAKGCTGCCCAGGGAAGTGGTGGAATGACCATTGCTGGGGGGATTTAAAAGATGTGAAGATGTAGAGTTGGGGACATGGATTAGTGGTGGGCTTAGGGGTCTTTTCCAACCTTAACTATTCTGTGATTCCCAATTCTCAGCTATAATTATCCCATGACTGAAAAAAAAAAAAAAAAAGTTTTGCAGAACATACTGGTTTTGTTGGATTTTTTGTTTTGCTTGGCTAAAGGTTAAAAAAAAAATCCTTTTATAAGATAATGTAATTTGTCTTTCTCTCTGGACAGGAGATGTGAGGCCCCAGTTCTGGTTGGGTCCCAGTTCTGCTCTGCTGGGAACAGCTGGTTTGAGATTCCATTCTCACTGTGAAATATTGTGTTAAAGACAGAAATCATAATTTGCAAAACAGTCCTTTGGATGAGGATGATACATAAGGACTCTGGAACAGCATCCAAAATGYTTWYKTTTTTTYYTYTTTTTTTATGAAAAAGCTTGAGATAGGAAACAAAGACAGCAAGGTTGTCCCACTTTTCTGGCAAGGCTCCAGCTTGATAATTACAATTTCACCTTTACACRTTCCCTGTATTAATTTTAAAAGCTAATTTTTAATTTTTAAAAACAATTTTTTAATTGCAAAAGCTTACATGTCTGCCCCCTTGGATTCATGGGGAGTTGCTCAGTTGTGATTCACATTTGCCACACTGACTCCCAAAATAAAGTGAATTTTTCTGGCAGGATGGAAGGATGGACACCAAGGTTCTTTAACTCTGAAATTCCACACACAGGAGAAATGCTGTGTCTGCATGTTCCACCTTCAGAAAAGATCTTCGGGTGATCTGAGATCACAGGAAGGCCTTGTGTCTTCTAAGATGTTTGTATCAGTTTAATTGTATTAAGTGGAGGTGTAACTTTTATAGCAATACTGTTGCCATGATGTCTTATATAGATCTCGATTAAATTCCATTAAAAGTATTTTCTAATTCTATAGGTTATTTTTCTTACTATTTATAACTCTGAGTACAAAAAGAATTTTTTTTTTTCCTGATGTCAGCTTCCCTTAAATTTAATTCCAGGCAGTATCATGAACTTTTCTCTATGAGGCAGAAGATTCTTTTGATTCCTGATATTCTGTGCATGTGAAACAAAAATTCAGGGCTGTCACTGTTTAGCCTTGGAGATGCAGCAAAAGAGATGGAACTCCTTAAGTTTTCCACCATGAGGTTTTCTGTGCTGAGAGTAGTTTTCCACATKATTTTCAGTTTTCCAGCATCCTTTTTTAAATCTGAACTCAATAAAGTATTGATCTCTCCAGTAACGTGCTTGGAGACAAATTTGTTGCTATTCATTACTGACCCTATGTTACAGATATAAGAACATTATTAATTCTCACCCCTTCTAAATTTAYTTTTGCTTGCAGATGATGAAGCAAATCTTCATAGAGAACTTTCATACTTAGATGTATGATTTTTCTTCTAATATAATTATTTTTAGTGTTATTTAATTAATATTATTGAATTTTGTATCATTATATATTAGTTATTGCTTCTAATAAAACAGTATTAATTAGAAACCAAACATTGTAAACATGATGCTGAACAGGCAAGTTTGACTAAATTTTTCAAGCCACTRTATTTGCAACATCCAAGTTATTTTTACCCTGAACAATTTACAGTTTTTTCTGGTGTATCTTTTCTTCCCACCCAGGAACCTGCTGGAAGAGTGGTTTTGCTTGCTTACAGATTTGAGGATTTATTGGTTTATTTGGTACTTCTGGGCATGCAGCAGGTAGTTAGTCAACTGTAACAGCTCCTGAATCCCAGCTGTGCCTACTAAGCACATTGAAACTTGAGAACATTGGATCTGCTGCAGACTTTTATCCCTAAAATCCCTTATCTGAAATCCCCGTGCTGCGCTGCACCTCTGAAAACTCTGTTTGTAGCAGAAGAGTTTTATTCAGACCAAACTAGTTTTCCTCTGCCCTACGAGCCACCTCTTGACATAAGCAATTTCTCTCCCTCTTTAAGCATCCCCATTTGAGGGACAATATCGATAAGGTTATGGAAAATCAAGTGTGGAATCACCCAGACATTTCAGATTTCCTGGAGGGTTTCCAGCGACGCTCTGCCTGTCTGTGCCACGTTTGACTCCGTGGTACCTGCACACCAAGCTGAGTCAGAGGGACTGGAGTTGCTGATGTTTTTTATCTCTGAGAAAATACACTGCAGATGATTTCAGAATCGCCTCAGGGCCTTATTCGGGAGGTTTTAGTGTGCATCGGTTACAAGGGGAAAACAGCATTAACTAGAAACCAAACAGAAAATAACTAAACTGGGTCATTCCACAGCCAGTTATTAGAAGGGCTTTCTAATCTCTCAAAGGCTTTCCTATTTCTGTCCAGACACTGGTTTTATAAAGTGTCCCTTTGGAGAGAYAACTTGCATCTTCATTTTCCACTCCTGTCTTTCACACTTGTGTGGAAACCTTTGCAGTCATTAATCATCAGTTTGCAGCAAAACAAGCAGAACCTCTGAACCTGTCTCACACCAGAGTGYCATTAAGAACAATAATTTGTCATTTAACTCGATGTTGCTCACATGTGAAGTTTATCTCTCCTAATGAGATGTTGTTCTCCATGGATAYTTTTTCCCCCCTATTTCATTATTACAGCTCCCTTTAGGCAGGTTTCCCTTGAGTTTTAATTATGAAAACAACACCTGTTTTCAATGCCACTGTTGGAGTTTTCATCTGCTCCAGAGAAAGCATTTGCCTCTCTGTTTTCTCCGATGCCTTYCACTCTCTGCATTGATTTCCCAGAAAATGCTGGATCGATTTCATCTTGACATTTCAGTGAATGCCTCATCTTCCTCATTCTTCCTTCTTCTGAATTTTAGAAAGAGCTACACTCACCTTTGTTCTCTCTGGGCTTCCAATTAGGGAATACTTGTGATTTGCTTTTTGGGTTTTAAACCCCTGTGTGATCAGACCTTTTGCTGCTGTGCCCTGTGCTTTTTGAACCTTCYCTCCCAGGCCACAAGGGAAATTGAAGGATTTTTTTWAAATTTTTTTTTCTTTAATCAAACTTTAAGACCTGCTGCAATGTTTCTAACATTTACTCTGCTTTCAAGCTCAAATTTATGAGTTGTTTTCATCCCTCACATTTGTGTTGGTTTAGATTGAAAGAGCCCGGTGTTGTGTCATGTTCAGTACATCCATCTTATCATTAAATGATGCTGATTTTGGCTTCAAAATCTTGGTCAAAATTTTCCTAAATTATTCTGGTTATATTTGGAGTGTCATTGTTATTTTAGTTTTTATGGTACTGGAAGTAATAAATAGTGGTGAATAATGAAGCAGTCCTCACCTTCACTATCTTCTGCCTTTATTTCCTGAGTAGTCTTTCATTACTACTGAGGGGAAATAAGGCATTAACCAGGCAAAAAGAATAATTTTCACTATGCAATAATAAAAATAAAGCAGTTCACATCTAGCAACTTACATTGAAAGAACAAAGAAAGTTAGTCTTAGAACTTTGGACCAACACTAACCACCTAAAGAGCGAGTGACTATTTAAAACCAGATATTCAGCTTCCTCCTATGGCTTATAAAGAGAAATAATTGAAATGTCAAGCCCCTTCTTCTTTAGAAAGGATGGATCATCCCCAGATCCTTTCTCTCAACCTGACATCAGAAAATCAAGCTAAGCGTAAAAGTTTAATTTTTAGGTAGGCAAAGGTAGATTAGGTATTTTCCACCATAAATCTTACTACCAGAAGTGGTTTCAGGTGTTATATTCTTGTTCCAAATCAGACCGCTCAGCCTGGCACAATAAAATATCAAAATTTTAATGGAACACACATTATCACCCTTTCTTCCATCCYTCATTTAATGATTGGGTTATTTCCCAGCTAATTCCCTGTCGTCCCACTCTCAGAAATCCAAATGTATTAAACAAGAAATTCAAGCGTACAATGTTTGCAATGTTTACTTTGTCCATTTTTAGGGCGTTTCCAGATGAAAAAGTTAAAAATTATGCTGTGTCTGTTTATTTCTTTCTTCTCTAGTAGTGGTGAATCAAGTCAATTTAATGTTCACTGWGGATTTTTTGGATTCCTGTTACCTCACTGAGAGTTAGAAATAAAATCYATAAGCATTTCTCCCATTGATTGAAAATAGCAAGCGATTGAAATTAATCTACTTTTAGATTTAAAATAAGTAATTAAATAGGAAGAATGTTATAATAGAAAATTTACATTAACATCCCTCCTTCCCTTTTCTCCACCTTCTCATCTTCCTTCCAGACCTTGTTTCTTCTGAAATACATATCAATTTCTGTGAGGCCAGATCTTTAATTTTTGGGTTTATTTGCAAAAACSTTCCTTTGAATGTATGCATATGCATATTTGTGAATATACATATATCTATATATATCATGATTTCTGGGACAAGCTAAAAAAGAAGTGTTGGTTTGATTGCAACTCCCTGTCATTAAAATATTCTGCTCCTAAAAATGAYGGTTTAATTGTTTTTCATTTTCTTACTAATATCTTGAAGACCTAGAGGAATGAAGGTGATTTTAAATAAGAGAATTTTCACAATCAGACACTATACAAAATTCTCAGCTCATATTTTAAAATAAGCAGGTCAACATGCTTCCCCTTCAAGGACGATTAGTTGGCAACATTTATTTGCTACCCCAGTTTTTCTGCTTTGTGTTGGTATTTAGCTTTCAATGCTTCCCAGAAATTACATGTTTGGGGTAAATCTGTGGTATACTGGGATTATCACGGTGGATTAGTGTTGCTACTGAAAAAAAAA
>NW_026623620.1:604264-629841 GCF_030028575.1 Malurus melanocephalus
GTAAAAAGAAGCCTTAAATACAGCAGAATATTCTAAATACAGTGAAAAAGCAATGAAGAGTAGTAAGGGCCATATATTGTGGTAATTGTAATAGCAAATTATGTGGGAGAAGAATTTGTGTAGCTGGATGATAAAAAAGGAGTTGAAAGACTTTGCAGTGAAGAACTGACTTTTGGGAAGGTCTGTAAGTTTTGGCATTGGAAGTCAAATTTTCCCCCCTGAGGTTCACTCAGGCTTTTTCTAAAATCTGGCTTAGGTTCAGGCTTTTCCTAAAATCTGAAAAATGGGGTGAGGAAAGAAGTGAAACAGAAGGCAATACAAGGAGAATATTTCTTAGTCTTTCAGAAGTTTTGCAAACTCTGAGCAATTAGCTATAAATTAATTTACTTTATTATTATGAATATGAACCTGGTCCAGGGGGAGATGTTTCTGGTCATGGCAGGGGGTTGGAACAAAGTGACCTTTAAGGTCCCTTCCAACCCAAACCTTTCTGTGATTCTGTGAATTGTCTATTTTGTCACAGAGAAAATCCCACAGATTCCTATTTAACACACRTTAGTATAATCCAACCTTTAACACTGTGAATTTGATTTATATCTTTATCATAATTTTTTACCTGAAAAAAAAATTAATTAATTCCTCTCAGTGTCYGAACAAGGAGATTCCAGTGGGGTTGCTTGGGTTTTGTCATGTTGCAGCAAGAAAAAGAAAGGAATCATGTTTTCAGCTCTCCATGATCCCAACAATTCAAATGACTCACAGCCACAAAGTCATATCCCTTGGAGCACTGGCCTACAGAAAACTTTGCTAAAACAACCAACATTCATCAAGAGATAATTGCCAKCCTTGGATAAACGTGCAGAAGCCACAGAAAGCTGAGGGACTTTTTTCATGTTGGCAAAGGCCATTACTCATCGGGTGGCAGTTGCAGCTTTGGAACTGCAAATGCTGCTGTGCTTTGTTAAATCTGGTGTTCACAACAAAAAATAAATCCACAAACAACACAGAAGTGTAACAAAAGCCCTGCTAATGTTTAAATTTTATAGTGAGATACAGCCACCAGGCACTAGCAGAGAAGAATATTTCTGATTGGCTACCAGCTGTTGGAGCTGCACAGATGAGCTGGAAAGCAGCAATTTGCAAGCTATTTCATATTTAAAACTGTTAAGTCCTGTGCAAAACAATGTTTTCTTTCTGGGAAAAACAGTAGGAAAAAAATAAAGATCCCCAGAACAAAGGAAACAAACACTAGAACAAATTCTCCCAGCACAATGAGAAAATTCTGATTTCTCTTTGTGCTTTCAAATACTTTATTTCTTTCAAATAATTACTTTGTTTTTACAAATGAATTAGTGTCATTTTTTTATGTTAAAAAGCAGCTTTGTTCCTTTGAAACATTAATTGCTGCCATGTCATAAAGTGTCGTAGTTTAACTTGCAACACATTTTTTAATCATTGCTGTACCAACAGAGCTATTTTAATACAAAGTCTTCCAAAAATTTCTGAATGCAGCTACATAAATTGTGATTAACTAAGAAAGATTTTGGTGCTTAAACTAGAATGGAAGTAATAAATGTTTATTTCAGGAAAATGTAAAAGATTTGTGCAAAACCATTGCATTCTATATATAGTCCTTCATTTAACAGCTCTACAAACCTGCAAAAGTTGGTTCTTGTTGAAAACTGCCAGGCTACATACAATGAAATCTGGAGTAATAACACCAGAGAGCTGTCAGTCAGCCATCCATCCATCTAATTGGCTTCTTACCATCTTTCCATCATGTTTTTTTTATAACTGGTCGCCTCTGGCTAAAATGCAAATCATGAGGAAGAGCCGTCTAGAAAAAGCTGCTGCTTTCTTAATTATCTGTCAGAGTATGGACCAGTGGACCCTGGGCCGTGGAGTGGAGTTATGCTAAGCAGAAAGGCATCATGGGAATTGGAGTGACAGCTCATTTTCCTCCTGTGTTTTTTCCGCGTTCGAATGACAATGCAGAAATACGGGTTTTTCCCACACTTTCTCTGAACACCTGGGCCAATGCTCAGGGGAACACAAAGCCAAAACTGTCACATTTCCAGACATGGTCTTATTGCTGTCACTGTGACAGGATTGTTGACAAATGCCAGCAGTCATCTCAGCATCTTGGGAAATGTCTGCCGTGGTTGTGTCAACAGCCTGACAGAAATTGTTAATGTTTAAACTTCTTCCACTGACAGAATCCTGTCTTGCTGACAGTATTTGTCATATGAAACTCAATCTTTGTCAAACTTGCTTAAAAATTAACACTTCCTCCATTTCTTTTGCAGCTAACTGCCTGTGTGCTTTTTTTTTTTTTTCCTTCTTTAAGTAATAAGATTTCAACAAGGTAATATTCCACAGTCCACAATGAGTCCAAGAGCACAAGCACATTATGAACTTATGGCCAGCTTGTCCTTTTGACCTCTGCCACAATGATAATTATGCTTTTATTCCTTGCCCATTTTTTTTGCCTTAGGAATCAAAGTTCTGAATTATTCAAGAGCCATAAAAAATCCTATTTCTCAGTGTACAATGTGGAAAATCAATTAAACAGAGTTAGCTTAGCACTTATATAAAAATCAAGTTGCAAGTTYGTAGACATACATTAACCGAGTCCTTCTCCAAGTTTGGTTTTGAAGGTCAGTCCAAATGGACAGAGAAACAGGGTCAGTTAAGACTTGCCTGGGAACCCTATTCCAGCTCTACATCTGAAAGTTCATTAACATGGAATCATGGCATGGCTTGGGTKGGAAGRRACCCTAAAGATCATCCAGTTCCAGCCCCAMTGGATCAGKATRCTCARARMCCMRTCCARCCTGGCCTAGGATGAATATTGGTTTKTACCAATGACAGGACAAGCCACACAATCAATGCTGTATATCTGCCAAAATTCTGGGGTGGTAATGTCACTGAAATTTACCTAAGTGCACATGGCTGTACCCAAAACCACATGAACTGATTAATTACCAATAGCTCACTGGGTGGTCAGAATGAACTAACAGCAAGAACTGAACTAACATTCTTCTGCTTAAGTAAGAAAATTTGAAGGACAAATGTGGAGCCAGAAATGTGGAGACCTTGAGAATGGTGCAAGGCATGGTCTTGGAGCTCCATTAGGAAGAGTTTTGCTGGTGTATCCGTACTGATACCCAACCCATGTGCCCTGGTGGTTTATGCAATCAAGAGTTACTGGGGTTTTACTAAATCAGTTAGAAAAAAAACAAAAATAAAAAAACCTTGTCTGTTCACATAGATTGGAGATTGAGCAAGAGTGATGTCCTGGATCCATTCTAAAGCTAGATATTTATACATTCTCCCCATTATTACCTTCTCAGAAAATATTTAGTGGGCACCTCTCTAACCTTTGGAGAAGCAAATCCATTCCGTTAACAATCCTTGCATAGGCCTGATGTTGTGTCTCAAATGTTTGATTCATATAAAATATTGTTCTCAATTTACCTTCTCAACTTAATTTCTGCATATTGTCATTTTTTGGCCACTGTAAAGGACAGAAGCAAGCAAGAGTCACTCACAGGTAGCACTGATATAAAAAATTATATAATCAAAGACATTGAACATGAGCCAAAGAGCTTAGGCTGCTTTTTTCATCCCTGCCTCTGCTTTTCAGTGAAACCTTTTCCAGTTGCATCAGCTGAACTATTAAAACTTGGGTGCCTAAAATTAGTTATGCAGCACCACAAGTAACAAATTAAGTAAGTATGTGTTTCTAGAAGAGAAGAGCATCTGACCCTTCCATTGTAGTCAGTAATGACTAAAGGTTTTCAGCCACTCTGTGAGAGAGGTATTTCCTTAGGAACTGGGATCTTAAGCAACTTTTGGCATTTTCTCAATAGGTTGACCAAGTTTGGACTTGGTTATGGCCCCCTTTTCTCCTGCTGATGGGTGATGGGTTTGGTTTGGTTTCTTGTACAAGGAATGAGAGCAGCTGGATTCCTAAGGATGAGACCTGGAGAAGCCAACAGCCTGAGCAAGGGACTGCCTGTAAAAATGAGAAATGTGAGAGAGGAGAAGAACGAATCTTGCCCACAGTCCTTTGTGAACATTTATTTCCTTTGTGTCACACAGAGCTCTTTCAGCTTCATAATGGACTGAGTTAGACTGACAAGGGTAGTGCATTTTCTGTGAAATACTGGGATTTTTGATGATGAGCTTTCCAGCAACACGATATGAGTTGTTTATATTCACTGAAGAAAAGCAGGTCTTTCTGGAGAACAATCAAGATACCAAGGAAAAGTGGACTCCTCTTCCTTCAGAAAGCAGCTGAGAAAACATTCTCCATTTATGCATTTAGTAATTCTTACTTGAGCTTAAGAAACTATTTAAGAACAAGGCCTTATTTTGCCTCTATCTTCACTTTCACACTTACCAGACTGAGATAATTATATTCAGCAACTCTGGTATGTCTAAGAAAACAAGAATTACAAGTTAATAGAATGGTCTGGCACTGTTATTTCTTATTTTGAAGTGATTTTTGATGTTCATGACTGYAGGTTTGCTCTCTTATATACCCTGAGGAGTGAAATCAGTCTSAATGTGTTTGAAATATTAAAATTTTTAAAAATTCCAAGCAAAAAATTGGAGMTATTGACTTCATAACCATGACCTGAAATTTAAACACTGTTGAGACTTAGAAAATATTGCCAAGCTTCCCTGAATTTTGCATTGTCTAATCTCACAAAGATTTGTTGATGCTGCTATATTCGAAGCTGGTTATCAAGCAGAATCAATTCTCTTTTTCCAGCTCACAGGAATGATGTCAGATGAACGCAGCAGATGGCAAAATTCGATATTGCCGATGTGATCTGTAATGCTAAGAAAATTTCTGTTCAGAGATTCTAGAATTCTTTAGAAAGCAATTACACCCCTGTTTATTGGTAAAGAAACTCAACAGACCAGCCAGAGCTACAAAGGTAAGTACACAGACAATTTGTTCTGGTGGATAAAAGTATTTATGGGAGTTTGTAGGAACCATRGGAGGTGAATGGATTTCAGACCCAAGTTCCAAACCTCATGTGCTCAGAATCATACCCTGTGCACAAGAGAAATAATCCCATATGTGTCTGTCAGAAAGCATGCTAGAGAGTTTGAAACAAATCCATCCTGCCGTTCCAGAGCTGGGTGAAAGTTATGTGTGTCTGTAGCAAACAAAACTCTGGTCATAAATTTGTTTGGCTTTTAAGTCGTCTCTGTCAAAAAGAAAAGTTTGGAGGTTTAAACTTGATTYCTAGCTTTTCATTTTTGAAATATTAAATTTGCCTGGAAAAGGAAAGRGGTTTGACTGCTAAGGAGTGCTCAGCAGTTTCATAGCAGGCTTTGAGCTGCGCAGATGGGATCCTACCAGATGTAAGATGCAAAACTCAGCCCTGCAGTGAGAGATTTTGGATCCACACTGGGTTCATCTGGAGGCTGCTGGAACTGAGAGATAGACACTGAAAACTGAAACTGTTTTTTTGTGTTCCCTGGCCAGCCTTGCAGCAGCCTGYTCTTCCCCAAGCCTTGGCACATCTGCGCGCAGCTTCTGGGAACGATCACCTGCACCGAGCAAAACTGAAAATCCTTCATTCTCCTTGACACGACCAAGATGATGTGAAGAAGAGAACAGAGCTGAAAAGCCTGTGAGAGCAGAGCAGAGCATGGAATATACAGCCTGAGTCCTGGGCTAAATAATTWTCTGCGGGTATTGTATTATTTGCATAATTAAAAAGTTTGGCTGAATTTCCGACACGCTGTCTCCTACATCAGGGAGGTGGTGGGGGCGAGTTAATCAGCAGGAGGAAAGTGAAGGTTAATGAATTGTTATTCAGATGGTGCAGGCCCTGTGAGATTTGTGGATAATTGATACCATTTGGGAGCTAAGGCAGAGTGGAAGACGAGAGGAGCTGCTGCAGCAGCTAGCCTGGAAAAGAGCAAGCAAACGATAACTTAGCAATTATCATTTTGATGGGCTTGTTTGTCTTTTTTTTAAAAAACTTCTTTCTCTGTCTCATTCTTTTTAATTTTCTTTTTTTTTCAGTTCTGTCATGAGTTCAGTAGAATTAAGATGGATACAAAATAATTGAAAAAAAAAAAAAAATTAAATACCTGGCAAAAGACAATGGCCTTAGAAATCTCACCTGGAAAATTGCCATGTGGAGGGTGAAAAAGATAATTTAGTGTGTGCTGGAAGTGTGATAGCAGCATCAGGTTTCAGAGGTTCCTYCCAGTTCAGTATGGGYTTTTTTTCAGCAGATCAAATTCCCCTTTTGCAGAAGTSCAGGGTAAGCCCTGTGCACCATCAGCCCCACTATTGCTGATTGCTYATGATATGAAAACATCTTGAGGACAYGAACTCGAGTCCCACTGCATTCTGCAYTGTCCAAAATCTCATATCCCAAGGACCCTCCTGTTCTAACCAAGAAAGCAGCATTAGAGGAAACCCCTGAGATGACCTGGCAAACCTAAAGCTACAGGTGAGTAGAAGAAGCCACATCTCCTCAAATGGGCCACTAAAATTCGTAAACTTCAATCCATCCTTCTGAACCATATTGCTGGGGCTCACCAAGCCATCAGAATTTATCAACATAAGGAAGACATGAGAAACACCACTCAAAGATTTCTGCCCAAACACAACTTTAAGTTGACTGTGATTAAAGATTGACAAGAAGGAAGTCTTATCCATCTTGGACACATGTCCTGTCTAGGAATATTATTTATAATTTAACTGAGATAAAATTATTTCTAATTTAAACTATTTATTTAAAAATACTTATCATTTAAGCTGGGCAATATCCTAATAATGGAATTCTTTAGGGACCCGAAATAAACCTCAAGGAGATTCTTGACACTGGCTGCCTACCAACATCACTTGGAGACATTTCAGAGACACATTTCAAATGCTTTGGCCCACAGTCAGAAACATATCAACAAACAATCAGTTCATTTTTTTTTTATCAGTCCAGACACAGCCCAAAAAGGTGTTTCGGCATCAGCGCTGTTCTTAGATAAAACTGGGTATTTTAATGTATAGGACTTTCTCATATTTTAAAAAAAAAAAAAAATTAATTTTTGGGGCCCCAGGTTGCCTGAATGGAACCTGAATGGAAACCAGTCCATCTTCTTCTACTCCCACTCCAAAATCAAAAGATTTGGTTGTTGAATATTTGGTCTTCCATGAGTGAGCATTTTGTGAAAGACTAAAATCCATGTTCCACACAGAAAGGTGGAGAGGAAACACTGCTCAAAGCAGGGGGGGATAAATCACTTCTGTTTGTTGTTTCTTATTTAGATGGAATCACAGAATTGAGGRATGGTTTGGGTTGGAAGGAACCTTAAAGATAATCTCGTTCCACCCCCCTTCATTCAGGGACACCTTCTGCTTGACCAGGTTACTCCAAGCCTGAGGTTAAAGGTGAAAATTATTTGTAAAAAATAGTCTCAAAATTATTTTTCTCTGCTTCCAAGACATCTCACGGTTTCTGTGACAGAAAGCTGAGACCTGGAGGTACAAAATGTTAACACCATGCTGGAGTCCAAAAGGTTTTGGTGTGATGTCCCATTTAATAAAGGAAATTAGGAAATTACTTCAACTTACAGGACTTGGCAAGAGATRGGCAAAGCATTGCTGAGGAGTTGGATCAGTGGTGGAATCAYCATTCCTGGAATTGTTCAAMATGMAARTGSATGTGGSTCTAGAGGATGTAGTTTARTGTTGGACACAGTGAGGCTGGGGAAATGTTTGGACCTGATGGTCTCAGAGGTCTTTTCCGCATTTAATGGTTCTGTAAATCACTGAAAACTCTGAGATTTAGTCTGATTTTGGGAAAAGCTGATGCTGATCTTTAAGTTATGTCAAATGTATTAGTAAGGCCTAGTCTACACAACAGCTAAGAGGAGGAGGAGTCCAGTAAAACTTCATCTTCCTGGAAGGAAAGAGATTATTTCTTTACGATACCATAAATTATTGCCTTCCTGGAAAATCTGTATGATACTACCAGTGAAAGTTTGTTGCACCCCCAAGCATTTTGGTTCTCTTTCCAGGTTTTGCAGCAAACCCACACAAATTTGGCCCAAATGCATAAGATCAAGATGATATTTATTTGAACTTTAATAATATTTCCCATCCCTTCCACTGATGTTAGTCTAGAACAACTCCATTTTCTTGTCATGTCCCACAGAACTGATATTTTCCTTTCTACCTTGGCTGTCTTTGAACTCTTTCTTTTCTCTTATTTTTTATTTTTTTTTTTCATATTACAAGTTCCCGCACCTTTGAGACCTTAGCAACTTCAGGAAAGTTTTATTTATTTATTGAATAAAAAATTCAGTGGGAAAAGAACACACACTCACACGTACCTGGATGGTGGGAAGGGGAGGGGGTGCAGAATCTAGGGCACAGCTTGCCGTGATGAAAAAGATGACAGGTGCCCCCCACTGCAAGCGTGGGACTGAGAGACCGTGGCTTGAATTTAAGGAGGATTCGAGTGACTTCAGGGAGAAATCTCCTACCTGCAACCCTTTCCTTGTTGTTAAAATACACAGCACACTGCTGCAGCTAGTTATAGAGACAGGCAAGTGTGAAAATTAATTTAAGAGGCAGTTACACAGATTTTGGGTGAAGGTCTGAATAATGAAAATAGCACTGCTAGGGACATATTTTTGGCTGATTCCAGTGCTGAAATACACTGTAATGTTGGCTGATCTCAATTTAATACAATCCTGCAAGCAGGTGTCCTTGATGGTGCTTCAAGACTTCTTGCAAATAACTCCTTATGTTGCCACTTTTAAAATATGTGGGCAGTATTGTTGGACAGAACTCATAAAACACAAAACAAATGAAAAGGGGAAAAAAAAGAGAGACATGACATTTTGCATTGAGGAGTGAAGAATGTGAAATAACTGGGTTATGCTCTGACAATGAGCATGGGTGGGAAGTGTAGCTCTGCAAATATACCAGTGGGACTGAAATAAAAATGAAAAAAAAAATCAAAACTTTCTAGGTTGATAAATATGCTCTGGGTCACCCAGCAGTGATCAGAACAAAAGGCTGGATGTAGAGAGAGAGTTGGTGACTCCTTGACTTTTCCCTGCTGTCCATCATACMGAAAATATTTCTGTTTTCCCTTCCTGTTTTCTGTTCCTATTTTTTTTTTTTTTAATTTTCTTGTCCAAATATTTTGGTTCTACTGCCTTTGACCCAGGAACTGCCTCCACCTCATAGCAATTTTGGACACAGTTTAATTTAATGGGTGTATCAAATCCCCATGCTCAGAAACTGAAACCTGAAAAACATAAATATAAAGAAAGATTTATGGAAATCAAATGTAGTAGGCACAATTACCAAAATGGATTGAATGAATGCACTGGATGAATCCAGGTTGTTTCAGSTCAGTAAATCCAGCCACACTGGACTTTTCACATCCCTGTTTAGTTTTCTAATAYTTGTGTGCTCAGTTTATGCTAATAATTGATGTTTTCTCACTTTTATTAAAATGGGGGCAGCTTCGGGAGGATATCCTACTTCAGATATTAGGTATTTTGSAATGATGAATAACTCACTCAGGATGGCTTTTATTTTTCCCCTTTGACAGCCTCCATATTCAGCTTAACTTTCAGACTTCTACAATGTCAATGCACTCTGAATTAGTAACATTCCTGTATATCTGATTTTTAGTCAATTAAAAATAAAAAGATAAATCCTACTGTTCTGCCACCTTCAGTAACAGATTTATAATTCTGCTCCTTTCTTTGTCACTCTTTATTATTGTTTATGGTAGCAAATACCTGGTTTGGAAAAGAAGCAATATCTAATGCAATCCTAAACCTTGATTTCTCCCAGAAAGTATTTGTGTTTTGCTGCAGCAAATGCCACAACTGACCATTGAGTTAGAATCTTTCTGCTTTATGGGTCTAGTGCAAAATTGAATCCAATCTGTTTAATTAGAAAAATCCAAGCAGATGAAAAGCTCAGTTGCCTGCTCTTGGAGCATTAAAAAAAAAAAAAAAAAAATTGTGTTTTAGAGGAGCTGAGCTTTCCAGGAGCCACTAGGGATGTCTGTCCTGTGGCAAGGGAGGGCAGAAATCTTATACCATCACAATTCTTCTGTTCCAGTTGGTGGAAAGGCACGAGTGGAAGAGATGGAAGCCTTCACAGGCTTTTTTTGCCCAGCCTCGTGCTTTACCCCAAAGAATATTTCTTGTGCATTGACAGCTGCACAGCAAAAGCAGCTCCGTCTGTTAAAATATGCAAATGACCAGCACGCATCTTTCCTCCCTCTCCTACTGGGCAGGGAATTCTGAATCTAAATTTATGGTGGAAAAAATCCCAGAGAATCAGAGTGAAGTGAATCCCAAAYCGAGGGACTGCAGTGAGTTTGGTTGGATAATGATTTCAGCAGAGAGGGGAAYAAATGAACAGGGACAGGCTGGTTCTGGTAAAAAAATGTCTCAGTTTAGCTTGGCAGAATCAGTGGCCAGGACAAAAGATCACTGAATTTGGGGGAAATTAACAATTAAGTCATAACACTGAAAGCTCGTTGAAAGGAAATTTMATTTAGAGTTATGGATAAAAGCTCACTAAAAGAGAGCAAACATAAATTGGTGAAATGGCCTAAACTGAACAAGAAAATTCAATTTGYCCCAGAAGACAGATTTTATTTATTAATTTATTTATTCAAAGAAGAGATCAGCATCGACTGCACTTTCTATTTGTTGTGCATTCTTTAGTTTTGCCTTTTGGCCTATTTGGTTACTGTTCATGTGAGCAATGATTTAAGCAGGGTAAGGATACCTGGCCATGACAGTTCAAAACACCCAGTGCTGGCCTGTCCTTACAACCGTGGTGTCTAACCTCAGCATTTATCCAAAACAAGATTATTCGAAGTCAGAGCTATAAATATTAATATTTCCTGAAAGAAGTGGAGATTAAAGATTAACWCGTTACAACTATGAGGAACGTTTGGTCTCTCTCTAATTCAGATTGTTGTGGTACTTAGCATTACAAATTCAGATCTTTATTCAAAGAATAATAAATTAACAAGCTGGAACATGTTAATGATACATCTGACCACTCAGTGTAAAATTTTATCACACTTGATTTCGTAAATAGAGAAGCTCATTTTCCACTGTTCCTTATTTTRCCATTCAGAACTGACTCCTAAACTAAATTAATTTGGGTCTTGTTATTATCCCCTTTAGTCCTGTCTCAGAAACTGCTACCCAGAGTCATCTCTGTTGGGTCTTTTTGCAAAGTTGACCAAGGAAATCCACTATTTTCTTGAAATCAAGTTATATATATATATATATCTTAGCCTAGTCCCAGTTTCTTCCAGTCTCTCTAAACTTTTCTTTAGCATTRTTTTTACAATATTTTTATCTTTAGACCTTAGGTCCCAGCAGGTGAAGGGGAAAATGCCAGAGGATTCTGTCTTTGTTTCCATGGTCTGGAGAAATTTCATGGGCATTTTGACATCTTGGTTAGAAGGAATAGAGAGAAAGAGAGTATTTTTACTGCAATATTTGGTGCTTTCCTAAAACACTGATCTTAGGAACATATTGCACCCTGAATTTGTCACTMCCTGGGAGTGCTTCTCTCTGTTCCTTGGATGACAGAACACAGTCTAGCTCATTACGTGTCTTTGGGGCATTTTCTTTACGTGTCTCAACAGAGTTCTGGATCAGAACAAGGATTTCTGATCCCTACAGTAATAAATAATCTAATCTTACTTGTTTGTAATTATGGGATTTCCAAGAAGAAAAAGCAGTGAAAATAATCTGGAAAAAAAAAAATATTTAGGTTGTTGTTTCAAGATATAGGTCATGGCATTTTTTTTTCCCCCCTAATGAATTCCCTTTCAACTTCAGTCTGGTCATGAAGAATTGGATTTTGGGCCGGTTTTATTGAGGGAAAAGCAATGGCACATAATCTATACATCTGTGCATGGCAGAGGTTCAGCCAGTTTTCTGCTTGCCAGCAAACCACATTTTTGGCTGGAGGAACCAAAGTTGTCCCAACTTTATTGGCCCTAATCACACCAATAGTTCTACATCGCAGTGAGTGGTGCCAAAGTCGTTTCTCTCCCTAGCAGWGACTCTGTGATCTAAATTTGTTGTCCTTAGAAATGATTATGTGCATAATGCTGACTAAAAACTTTGCTGATATAAAACATTTTCCATCAGCAGATCTCAAGGATCTTTGCAAAAGAGGTCAGGGTGTTTATTCCGCTTAGCAAATGGGGAAATGTATGTGAGCTGGTGGAGTGTGTTGACTGAGGTTTGGTTTCTTCGTGAAATATATATTAAAAAAAAATAAAATAGAAAAGAACAGAACCCAATTTCCCAGACAAAAAGAAGCTCTGTGGCACAGGTTTGAGCTGGGTCCCAGCCTTCCCACCATTTGTTAGCAGGTTCCTCAACACAGCTTTGGGTGCCAGCTACCATTCCATAAAGCCATGTCGCTCAAGTGAAAAAGCCATGGTCCATTTTGTTTGCTGATACTGATTATGTAAATTCATGCCTCTCCTTATGATGATCCCTATTTTTTCCACCTTATTACTGGATTTTTTTTTGCTTGGCTTGAAATAAACACAGAAAGAATTTTGCCAACTCTCTAATTCATAGAATCACAGAATGATTTGGGTTGGGAAGGACCTGAAACATCATCCAATTCCAACACCCTTGTTTGACTTTGATAAACATGGTTGTCTTTGCCAATTCTCTCACACCATTTTTTTAAAAAAACACAGATTTTAAGGCAAAGCAAAGACTTTTTTTAGGATAATAATATTAAAGTGAAATAAAATAAAAACTCTTGTTCTTGCCCAGCATGGAAAGCAAGAATAAAAGGCATCAGATCTGAAAAGGTGAGATCCCATGAAAATTCAGCTCACTGTTTTGCTGAGGAAGAAAGAAGCATTTGTGAATAAATCTTTCATGTGGGAAGTTAGGCAGGAGGTAGTTTTAGAAATGAAAATGGAATATCTGAAAAGAGGAGATAATTCCTGATAAAGCTAAGTGTCCTCTCATTGACAGTGGCCAAACCAAAACTGGGCAAAAATCAACATGGAAGATAAGTTGTCATCAAACCTTTCCTGCCACCTTTCCTAATAGTCCTATATTTTTAGTGATTCTGTTCAGAAATTTTCCAACTGAATTTTTTTTTTATTTTGCCCCTCAGCAGAATATTAGAATATGCCAATYTTACAGAAACAAATCTTTCAGTGTGTGAGAAAGTATAGTTTTTGAGGATTTTTTCTATCTGAAGAGCATTCCAAAATGTGAGTTAATTTGCCACTTAAGAACATGTAAAAAAAACCTGGTTTGAAACAAAATGTTTTAAAATGATGAAAACAAACATTGTTTTTGACCTGATCCAAAATAGTATCTATTTTGTTTTATTTTGTCTAGTGAAAATGTTTGCTGTTTTACTCTCTCATCTTGCACCAGAATTGGAAAAAACCTGTGAAAATTTAAAATTATCATGGTTTAGAGGCTTTTTTTGCCAATTCTGATTCTGAGTTATTCACCTCTGTCTCACTGCCATCAGAGAGAGCATAAAAAACCTCCATGCAGTCTTAAATGTTCACTATATTATATATTGATTCAATTAATTTTATTAATTAGAATTAGAAACGTGTGGGCCACATTGGTGGGAACAATTCCTCCTGGATTTTCCGTGGAGGTGTCACCAAACAGACTGGGGCAAAGTCTGCTGAAGCTGAAGTTCTTCTCATGCCATCAWCAAAATAACTCCTGAATGAGGGAGACAAATCACCCTGAATCTCTTCTTTGAGATGCTGGGATATCTAGAGAGACCAACCAACTTCTTTGAAAATCTAATTTATTTTTTTTTCCTCATATTGGATTTAAAATTCATTTTCCAAATCTGAAGGGTGCCTCCAATGTGTGATTTTTTCCAAGCCTTGATTTCGTGGATAGAAAAGCTGATAGTTCCTTGGTCTTACCCAGAGTTGGTATCTTCCATTCTAAGAAAAGTTATGTCATAAAAACTTCAATAATTGCCCACTGATAGTTCCTTGGTCTTACCCAGAGTTCATATTTTCCATTCTAAGAAAAATTATATTATCAGAGCTTCAATAATTACCCATTCTCAAGGGCACCAATACAAATACAATTACAGAAGTGTTTAATTATATCTATTATAAAGCCCATGATACAGCCTTAAAATTGTAACAGTAAAATATTTCAGTAGCTCAGCATTAAACCAAGATTACCAAGTTTGGTTGATTAAAGTTATGTGTTTAAATCTACAGAAAAATTTCTTTCCAAACATCAGTTCTGTTCTTGGAAGTGTTCAGGGTCATGTTGATTGGGGCTTGGAGCATCCTGGGATAGTGGAAGGTGTCCCTGCCCATGGGATTGGAGCATCTTTAAGGTCTTTTTCGACCCAAACCATTCAGTGATTCTGTAATTCTATGATCACACAATTCAGCTGCACTTTTCAGCACTCCATGGATGGAAAATAGTTTTTTTGTACAATGCTCCTATTTTGGTTTTGAGATGAGTACTGTAAAYKGTTTGACTGGCATRAAAGTTTAAATGTTTGAGGTTAAARATCCAGCTGCCAGCAGAAATAAATCCTGGTGTTATCCCTAGCTTTTTATGATGYTTCAAACTTTTTGCCAACTTTGTTCATAATTACAGGATAAAATAATAGTCCATTTTAGAGGATTTAAAAAATACGACAATCTCAGGAGTACAAAAAGAAGTTTCACTATTTTATACAGTAATGAATACTAATTAGCATAAATCAGACACGGATTTGTACCTTAGATGTTAGGGCTGACACCCATTCCTATTCCTCATCAGAAACACGGATTTTAGAGAGGTGTGAAATGTGTGTCTAATGTTGAATCATGTCACTTACACTTTCTAAATCATATCAAGGACCAGATTCTCAGGAATACAATAGACTCTGTTTGGGGTTCAATTATTATTGTTGATTTAATCTCAGTTTGTGAAATTAATAGGTATTTTGCCATTAAATTCCTTGAGCATTGGACCAGCCCCTCAAGGAACAGGAGTGTGTGAAGTCCTTCCCCAGGTGAACCCAAACCTCCCATTTCTATGGCCTATTAACCACAGGAGGCATAAACAAAAATCCTTCTCATTATTCAAAGAGCTGCTTACGTAGGGCTGATTTTCCAGATTCTCAGCTGCAGCTAAATGCACCATGAGATGAAGAAAAATCTTTTCCCAAGCAATCGCTGTGCAGGTGCTTCAGCCAACTGTGACTTAGCAAACTCTGCTGTAGGTTTACACAGTTCATGGTTTTAAGTATTTTTCAAATACTGCATGGCAATAATTAGCAGCCAGAGGCAAAATAATCATTGCTAGATTCATTTAATGCTAAAGCCAGAACTAATATATTTTGTGTTGGTTGAAATGTCAGACCTTATCTGCGTTATTGGAAGATCAGATGGGGGAAAAAAGAAATGTGCTTTTAAATGTGGTTCAGAATAAGCCTGCAGTTTGTAAATACATTAATCAGAATGTAAGGTGTGCCTTCTAGTGGATAGAGAGGGACATCTGAAATGAGCAGGTTGAGCCAATATATCAGCCTCACTGATTTGTGAGGGAATGCTAATGAATAAATCAGAATTTAAATTAATAAATTGAATCAATGTTGAAATAATTTGGGTAAACATTAATATTTTAGCTCAATTACGGTCATCGGAATTTTCTAACAGGAAGAGGTTGATAATGCTGCWGAGAAAATTTTTAAAAGAGCAAAGATAAACCAAAGGAGGTTTTTTCTTAAGGCCCAGGATTTCCTCTGAACTGTTTCACTTTCCAGAATTTTCCAACATTTAAACCATATTTTCTTATCTACAGAGTGTTAAAAAGTGGTTTGTGACTGTTTTAAGAAACTTGCAGACTCATCCAGGCACTTCAGAGAAGCTGCACAGAAGCGCAAATCTTCCCCCAAATGGTTCCAGCAATGTTTGTGATTGGTTTTCCTCCCCATCACACCRCAGGAGCAATTTCATAGAATTACAGAATCTGAGAGAGATTTGCATTAGAAGACAACCTAAAAATCAACTGATTCAACCCCCCTGCCATGGGCAGGGACACTTTCCACTGGAATCTGCCATGTTCTACCTTCCTAGAAGGGTGTCCTCTGAACTGTGGTGAAAGGACACTGAAGGACGTCAAACAGCCAACTTCTGCTTGGTCGTTTTTGTTGTTGGCAGATTTGGAGCATTAGAAGTGACTGACAAGATCTAATTTTTTTTTTTTCTTTAAATTTTCAAAAACAAACAAAAAAAAAAGAGTTGTTCATCTCAGACCTTGCATGCCRTGTTTCAACAAGGAGTGAATTTTTATGGTCAAATTACAAGGCCCTGGAAATAGGAGTTTATAATGGAAAGACTGATACAACCGTAACTATGGCATTGCAATTGCATCACTATAAGAAAATTGGTTTAGATAATATACCCTTCTGGAATGACTGCAGTTCTAAATGATCCTGCATCTCCATAAATCTAAGCTAACTCAGTAATTCAAAATTACTAAGATTTAAGTTTAGTACCAATAAGCAATAAACTTATGGCTATTGCTATAATAACCGCTGGTCTGTGCTCCTTTATTTCACAGCAGGTGGTCTTTGGGCTGGTTTGCAGCCTGAATGAAAACACTTCCAACTAATTCAAAACTAATTCCTGAAGTTGAGCAGAGGCACATTTCCAAACTTTCACACAATTCCCTTTCACTAACAAAGAACTCGGCTGTTTGGATTTTTTTTTTCCTTTCCCCTTTTCTCTTTAATCAGTGCCTAAGCATATTGTCCCTTTTTACACTGTTTTATACTAATATATTATATGATGACAGCTGACTCACTCTATTTCTGCAAACTGTCAAGGAAAATGCACTGAGGAACATGTAAGTTCCTCTAAATTTACTGGGTCTCTTTACATCATCCTGCTCCCCCCTCCACGTCTCTTGTACACCTAAATTCCAAATGCTAAAATCTCACTCCCGAGTCTCCTGTCAGGCTGATCAGCCTCATGCAGGCATGACTTCAGTGACTGATTCAGGCCACCAGCAAGTGAGAAGAAAATGAGGTTAATGCAGTCTAATTCCACGATTTAGCAGAGTTTGAAATCTCACTTGCTTTGGGCTGTGTCTGAAAGACATTGAGGGTGTGTAAAAGGGAATGGAGCTGGGGAAAGTTCTGGAGCACAAGTCTGGTGAGGCACAGATGAGGGAGCTGGGGGGGCTCAGCCTGGARAAGAAGAAGCTCAGGGAGGACCTTCTGGCTCTCTAAAACACCCTGACAGGAGTTTGTAGTGAGGTGGGGGTCAATCTCTTCTCCCAGGTAACAAGGATGAGAGGAAATGGCTTCGGTTTGCAACAGGGGAGGTCTGGATTGGATATGAGCGAAAAAAAAAAAAACCATGGAAAAGGTCATAAAGCATTGGGGCAGAGTGCCCAGAGAAACTGTGGAGTCTCCRTTCCTGGAAGTGCTCAAACAGCATGTGGATATGTCACTGAAGGACATGATTTAAGGGTGAACATAGTGAACATCAGTCTTTTCTTATCTTAATTCTTATGATTCTGTGATGGAAGCAAAACACAGCCTTCCACCGCAGGGTGAGGCAAAGAATCACAGAATCACAGAATGATTTGAATTGGACATTAAAGATCATCCTGTTCCAGCCCCCTGCCATGGGCTGGGATACCGTCCACTAGACCAGGGTGCTCAGAGCCACATCCCACCTGGCCTTGAACACTTCCAAGGGTGGGGCATTCTCTTACTGGGATCTAGTGACAAACTTTTGATGAACCAGCTCAGATATTTAATCCTTCAAGATGCAACATTAAATAAAACCACAATGGAATCCAGCTCTTCCATTCATCAAACTCATGTATGTTTAAGTGCTCCTTGCTCTGCAGTCACAAGACAATTCCCCAGGAAGCAAAATGTAAATCAGAGGTCTTGCAAAAAAACGATTAAAAACTGAGTTTTATTCACTGCCAACATTGCACGGGATTCTGTGAAAGACATTTAACAAAATCCAGTTAGCTGTGTCCCAGCAGGCTGAGGAAGGTGATCCTGCCCTTCTCTCAGCACATCTGGAGTGCTGTGTCCAGTTCTGGGCTCTTCAGAGAGRGACATGGAGCTCCTGGGGCTGGTCCAGCAGAAGGTGACAAAGGTGCTGAAGGGACTGGAGCATCTCCCTGAYGAGGAAAGGCTGAGGGAGCTGGGGCTGTTCAGCCTCGAGAGGAGCCACAGCTGAGAGGGGCCCTCATCCCTGTGTGTCCCTGACTGCAGGGAGGGCTCAGAGCAAGGACCAGGCTCTGCTTTGGGGGCCCAGCAATGGCACAGGAGGAACGGGCAGGGACTGATGCTCAGGAGGTTCCACCTGAACATAAGGAAGAACTTCCCTGTGCAGTGACCAAGCACTGAACAGAGACCAGAGAGAGTGTGGAGCCTCCCTCACTGGAGATATTCCAGAACTGTCTGGACACAATCCCATGCCCTGTGCTCTGGGATGGCCCTGCTGGAGCAGGAAGGTGGGAGTAGATGTTCCACTGTGCTCCTTCCAGCCTGACCCATTCTGTGTTGGGATAAGCAGCYGACTTCTGCCAGAATTCTGCCTCTTGGTCTGTCTTGAAAAGGGGTTCTTAACTATCTAGCAAACCTACAGGGTCATCAATATTTCATGGAATTGTGGATTTATAGACTATGCTGRGTTGGAAGGGACCCACAAAGGYCAATTYCCACTCCTGGCSCTGCRCAGGACATTCCAAACCCCACMATGTGCMTGAGAGCATTGTAAAAACACTTCTTGAGYTYTGTCAGCCTTGGGGCCGTGGCCACTTCCCTGGGGAGCCCACTCAGTGCCCAACCACCMCTTGGGTTAAGAACTTCTTCCTAATATTGAACTTAAACCTCCATTCACACAACTTCATTTTGTTCAGCAGAATGAAAATAACCCTCCTAAGGTACAAAACAAAGTACTACTGCAAATACTTATTTTTAAATACTCATAATTTATTCTTTTTCCAATTAAGTGGACTCAGAGAAGAAGTARGCAAAGTTATGTCCAAATGGTAGAAACACATCAATTCTCATCTGCTTTTCCTGAGGTTATATTTTTACAAGTACAATTAGGAAAAAASACTTAAATGTACATTTTGGGTATTTTTTTTGCTGCAAGAACTTAACATAAATCTTCATTAACCCTTTTCAAGCTACTTTCTACTCACCCTGGTCACCCATTATTTTGTTCTGTGGTTTCTGGAGGCAGAGAGYTGCTGCAGTTTGACTCCAGTTTACAATGTATCACCCATCACACTCATGTTGGCATGAGGGAGGGTGGGAATGTAACGAGCTGGGGCTGGGATGTTTTGGCAACAGCCCTGTGCTGTGTAAATGAAGCGGTCATGGAATCACAATTTTTTTTTTTCAGGTGACCCTCTTCCTATAAAAACCTTTCATGAGAATTTATGCCAATCTAATGGAGAGCTCAGAATGCTTCAGGCACCAATTTTCTGATTAGAACTTTCAAAGTTACAGGATTGTTTTGTTTGTTTGTTACAGAGTAAGGCTTAATCACATATTCAGAATTCTAAATACAAGGCCATTTTCAGACATCTTCAGCATCTCTGAAGGTTGGGCTCTGAACCTCAACCCTTCATGTGAGTAAACCTTGAGTGTTGACATCCATGGAGAGGGTTGACAAGTGACATTTATCATGGAATCATAGAATCAGAGTCACAGCATGGCTTGGGTTGGAAAGGACCTTTAGAATAATCCATTTCCTACTCCCCTACTACGTGCAGGGACACCTTCCACTATCCCAGGTTTCTCCAAGCCCCGTCCAACCTGGCCTTGGACACTTCCAGGGATGGGGCAGCCACAGCTTCGGTTGGCAGTCTGAGCCAGCGTCTCCCCACCCTCACAGGGAAGAATTCCATCCTAATATCTAATCCAAATGTTCTCCCTTTCACTTTAAAGTTATTTCCTCTTTTGCTTTCACTCCATGTCCTTGCAAAAAGTTCCTCTCCAGTTCTCATGGAGCCCCTTTAGGCAATGGAAGGGGCTTTAAGTTCTCCCTGGAGCCTTCTCTACCCCAGGCTGGACAATCCCAACTCTCTCAGCCTGTTCCCATAACAGAGGCAGCCCTTCGATCTTGTGGGTGGCCTCCTCTGGAATCATTCCAAGCAATCAGCATCCTTCCTGTACATGAGCCCCAGGGATGGGTGCAGGATTCCAGGTGGGGTTTTACAAAGCCAGAATAGAGGGGAAGAACTGCTGGACRCTAAATGGAAAACCTTATAAAATAGGGCTCATTCTCTGCCTCCGTGCTGCTTTCCTCTTTGATGAACCACAGTAAGGTTTTATCCTTCCCTCAAMGCCTTTTTCCCCTCCTCTAGCAGGATGAAAATCAGGGGAGGAGGAGTTTAAATAGAAAAAAAAACACTACATAATTTAGAGGGCGAGTACAAAAACACAAGTAGGAGATTTGTGTGGAAAGGGAAATAAGAGTCTCCATGAGAGCCAAGGTGAGTGGCAGAGAAAGCCCTGGGCTGGTGAATCATCTTCCTGCTCCCAGTAAYGAAGACATTTGCAAAGCCCAACTGTCAGTGCCTGGTTGGTGAGCAAAAGAGTCTGAATTCATCAAATAAAGGGACAAATTCTCTACCAATGCAAAACCACCATGCTGTTGACTTCCAGTCAAACTGTGCCAACTTGTGAATTTATCCCAAACTGGTAGCTCAGCTCTCTTTGGTAATGACCTTGAATAGATTCAGATTGGTGTGAAATAGATGGAGAATGGTCTGTAGCCTGTTATCAGCGCATTTCCCTACTCCCAGCCTTTAATCCCTTGAGAGTAGCAGAAGTGAAAAGGTTTCAAACTTCTTATGAAAATATTTTTCCACCATGCCTGTTCCCTAGCCCTGTCTGTTCTCCTTTCTCTCTGCATAAGCAGTTTTAGACTTTATTTAAGTGTCGCATTTCCAAGCGTTCACGACTCTGTACAAAGCTCGTCACACATCACTCATGCCTTATTTCACGGGTTGAGCTGGTAATTAGCATATTTCACAATTAGCCAGTGTATTTGCTTTGCTAATTTCATTCCATGATGAAGGTGCTAACTTGGCGTGAAGCTGTAATGTACTGGTTGATTTATTAAGCTTCCTCTGATGGATGAAAATCACATGCTGTGCCTTTACTGTCGGGGAAAGTTAACAACATCCATTTGTAAGAGATGGTATTTGAAAAGTGATGTTGGTGTGATTGAATGTGTGAATCTGTAATGAAGCCAAGTCAGATAGCTCCTTCCCCATAAAATAGTATTCAACTTCTGTGGTGGCTCCTTTTTGAAACTGGGCTTTTCTGCCCAGATTCCTCCCCTAAACCATGCAAGTACCAAATACTCAGCAGGTATTTAGCTCAGGTTTCTGTTTCCAGCTCCTGTTTTCCAACATCTGTGGAGGAGTCAAGTGCCTAAGCCCTCCGAGAGCCAAAATCTTAGATCCAGTGCTGATAGGAGAAAGCATTTGCTGGTCTTTTCTTAATGAAGCTACACAAAAAAATGAATAATTGACAGTCAATTTATCTGTCAGACCACAGGCTTTTTGAGGGAAAGCTCCCTGGTCYATGGCCTTTTGTTGTGAAATCTGGYGTAGTTACATCCGCATACTCTTCACCCTTCCAAAGAAAAAAYTAATTCTGTAGTTTGAACTATAATATTATTCTAATTTTGGTGAAACAATTCTTTCTCTGCAGAGCACATGGGCAGACAACATGGGAGAGGGCTGGCACAGGGAAGGTTTCTCTGTTTTCATGACCAGAGTGTGATGTGATGTAGGAATACACGTCATGCTGGGCAGTGATGATGGGAGGAGCAGTTGAAGGGTGTTTTTTTACTCTGATAATTTTGCATTTTGCTTTTTTAGGATTCAAAGGATCTTTTCTGCTCCGACCTGCACAGTTAGCCAGTCTGTCTATAATAAATTATTTTGCCCATATTTTAAATATCCCTGATATGATTACATTTCAGAGAAGACCCACACTCACCTGGAGTGATTTTCCTTATGGAAGGATCCCTCCTCACTTCAAACTACTCTGTGACTTGTGATTAGGTTATATTAAGCCCATTCTCCTTTTTATTTTCCAATATTTTCTTTGATTTTAACACCCCTAAAGATTATGTGTTGTCTGGAGAAATGTTTTTGAGAGAGCACTTTGAAACTTCAAATGTCTGTACATCCAGACAGGACAGATTAAATTCAATCTCCCTCTAAAGCCATCACATTTTATCTCATATCTGCATTTTCTCCATGTAGCTATTGACAAATCAGCATTAACCTGTCTTGTCAGCAGAATTTAGGGTTTCAAAGGCACAAGAAATCAGATTGTTCTGTATCAGAATTTGCATGTGTTTCACTACAAAGGGGAAGCAGAAGGAAAAAGGAAAGAAAGGGTGGCTAAGGCAAAGATCACAAGAATTAAGCTACCCCAGAATTAGGATTAATTTAATTATATTTAAGTATTAAGCAACATTCTTCAGATGAAGTCAGCATGAACTGATGATCTTCATATTTTGCTCAGAGGTTTTCTGYTTTTCCATTCTCTCTGAGCTGGGTCCATCTTTGCTTTGTAAAGCTACACATGTGATATTGTAACAGCACTAAAAAAACCTGAAAAGCTTGGATTCTGGACAAATTCAAGCAAAACTAAGATCTTTATATGACTCTAAGGCCGTGTGTACCTTCCCAGTCACTCACGTGCTTAACTGCTGTCACCTTCAGCAGCTTSAGGACAAACACAGGTTCAGAACAGGTTGTTTTCCTGCTGTACCCACTCCTGAATCATATTAGCAGGTTTGGGATCCAGGGCACTGSTCTCCTGCTCAACTGAAAGCAGCTCAGCTGGGACATATCCAATCTTTCCCAGTGAAAAGCCRGGAAAATTTATTGTATCAGGAACATTACTGGCCTTACTGATTCTGAAATGCTCTTCCACCAAAATGCTTTCATGTGTCTCTTCCCTTACACCCATTACACCTTCAGGCTCCTTTTATTCCCCTGCTCAGGCTGATTCTGTAACTCAGCAGAAGGCAGGAGCTGCTGTTTCACACAAATGTGGCCTCGGTTCACACTCCCAGCTGGGCTTASAGACCACAGTCATTAATTACTGTAACTCATGTTGTTGTTTGTGCTCCAAGAACTGCTTTTTCACCCCAAAAAGAGTTACAAGAAGCTTAAGAGGTGCCACGTGGCCAAGCTTTTATGGCCAAGGAGTGTGTGTGCCTCAGCACATTAAAGTTACTTTGCCTGCTTTTTTCCTGATTTTTGGACTGGTGTTTAGATTTAGCTGGCCAAAAACCTAACCCACCTAACCCAAATATGGAATAATACAGAGAAAGAAGAGAAGATTTTTCTCTAGGTTAGGGCAAATGTTACCTTTTAAAAATATATTATATTTTTATATTTTTAATATTTTAATAAAAATATAATGAGCAGTTGTTTAATTAATTTAATCTRTGAAAGTGTTAACTATGGGCAGTTGTAATTACATAAGTCATATGGACAGAAATATTTTATTTAAATATTCTCASATTTAAGACAAGTCTAAATATTTTTTGCTGTAATTAGCAACAGAGCAAGATATATTCTTCCTTCATTTTATAAGGAAAATGGGGACTGTTTATGTTCTTAACCTGTGTCATTTATTGCAACTGATTTCATGGAAATTTCAAATCCCATCCCTAAGAGGGAACTGACCTACCACTGAGGCAGCCAATAGGCAAGAATCAAATTTCATGGATTGTCAGGCCCAAGGAGCGTCACTATCCTCATTAATTCCTCTTAGTCCAGTAGCTGGACATGGATTACAGAAAAAAAAAAAAAAAAAAAAAGTCATTTTTGCTGTAGAAGTTCCCTGGACTGGTGAGACTGGTGATCTCCAAGAGATTTTGATATCTGAGGCTGAAGAAATGACACCCAAGCCATTGAAATTAGTCTGAGTCCAAACTGCCTGGTGTTACCAAGTGAGGAAGGTCCTGGAGCTCTTACTGAGACTGAAAATGACTGAGAAAAAAATTTAATTCCCCCACTGCCAATTACCCCCTTCTTTTGTTGGAAAAATTTCACAGCTGCTCCCAGCATCACAGCACCAAGCAGAAATCCTTTTGTGCTTCTCCTACACAACATGCAGCACTTGAGGATGCATCAGAGAACAGGGGGTGAAATTTCTGGCACCTCACAAGTTTATTAATGATCCCAATTTCAAATTTGATAATGATCTCAGTGTTTGAAGCTGASCCTTGATGTCTCCAGCCAGCAGGAAACAAGGCTGGTAATAAAAGGTGATAAGGATAATCCATGATACAATACACAGGGAAGTGGATAAAGGCAGGGAAGTGGATCAGTTAATGAAAGGGGTGCCTGCTTGATGGAAAAGAGAAATTTTCATTCCTTCTGGCATTAAAAGACATCACATTCCTTCTGTGACAAAGCAGTGTGCATCAACTCAGGTGGTGAAGGCCTGGCCTCTGGTTCCTGCCCTTCTCCTCCATCATGAGTCTTCTACCCAAGTTTTTCATTCCCACATGACCCATCCATCATTCCAATGTTAATCTCCAGTTTCTTTAGGCCCTAAAACATTTTAGATGCAGGGATAGGTTGGGAAATCCTACACAATAGAGCCATGAGACGCCATGACAGGACAGATGGAGTGATACAGCAATAGGACATGGGGGATGGATTTTAGGTGAAGGAGAGATTTAGATTAGAAATTAGGAAGAAATTCTTCTCTGTGAGGGTGGTGAGGGCCTGGCACACGATGCACAGAGAAGCTGTGGATTCCCCATCCCTGGAAGTGTCCATGGCCAGGTTGGAGAGAGTTTGGAGAAACCTGGGACATTGGAAAATGTCCTTGCTCATGGCAGGGGATTGGAACAGGATGAACAACTTTATTTAAGGTCCCTTCCATCCCAAACMATTCTATATGTGTTCCTAGAGAGTGACTCTCCAGAAAGATGGGTGAATCCGTGTGTCATTTGGAGTAGAAGTAAAGGAGTTTGGTCATTCCGACTGTCAGGTAGGGGAAGGTGCTGAACAAAACTGATGCTGTGTCTGAAGATGTGTCTTGCCACCAATAATAACATATCCTGCTCTGAAGCCCAGTAAGAACGGTGGACTTTATGATCTTGGAGGCCTTTTTCAACCTGAATTATTTTGACTTTATGTTTTATGGTCCCATGACTGGCTGAAGTCGTGGKGGATGTGAGGAGGAGGGGGTARRGCACAATTTATTSACTGKAAAGGTRGTKAAGCACTGGAASAGGCTGCCAAGGGAACTGTTGGAGTGGCCATCYCTAGAAGGGTTWAAAAAACACGTAGATGTGGCACTMGRTGATCTCAGMGGTCWTTTCAGGYTTTGAGGATTTTATGATTCCAAACAAACCGGAATTCCTCCGTTCCCCGTAGGCTCCYCCGACGCCGCTAGATGGTGCTTTTGGCCGCTGCTGAAACCCGCAGCGCTCGCAAACACGGGATTTATCATCGCGCAGAAATTCCACAGCTTC
>NW_026623620.1:630494-633222 GCF_030028575.1 Malurus melanocephalus
CCCTGGCAGCCGAGGGACAATCTGGTCTGTCACAGCAGAGCCTTTGGACGGTGGCACTGGCCCCGCTCCATCGGGGCTGCTCGGGCTGGAAGGCTCGGATCAGCCCTGGAAAGGCTGCTCGGATGCAGATTGCCCTGGAAGCGCCGGTCCTTGTGTTTTTCCAGACTCCCAGACCATCTGGCTCGGACCGCAGCCAGGGGGATGCAGGGGCTCGSTGAGAAGGCTGAGCCCCGGGTCCTGCAGCTCTGGGGACCCCAAAAGCCACAAAATCACCGACCCCACACACCTTAGGCAGCACAGCCATCCCTGGGGATGGGCATCAGGAAAAGTTTCAGGCTCCTGGCATTTATATGATAGGAAGCAAGGAATACATAAAAGCATCAGTGATCTTTCCTCAACTCTCACTTTTTCTCTGAGGTTGTGTTCTTGCTGCTTCTCTGCAGTGTCACTGGGCTGGACAGATGAAATCACAAAGTTTAAATCTTGAGGCTGGTGTTTCCTACAGTGTGGGCCCATCAGTTTTTATTTCTGTGGGCAGCGAAGAAAATCCAGCACCTTTCTTGAGAGCAGAGATCTGGGCTGGCCCCACYCTGGGGGAAGTTAAATGAACCTGATTTTTTCACTGTTGCCTGTTGTAGAACAGACACTGCAGTCAGGATGGCTGGAAGTGTCCCCTCAATCTCATTAATGTCTCCAGGAGAGAATAAGGAATTTCTGGTGTAGCAGGATGGGGCTGCATTGACTGCACTGATGTAAGAGCAGCTGCTGAAGGCTTCACCCTGTCAAACCCAGGGAGATTCTGTCAGATAATACAAACYCTGCACTGGAARTTGTGTCTGCCCCATTCTGGAATGYCCAARGCCAGGCTGGACAGGGTTTGGAGCAGCCTGGGATAGTGGAAGGTGCCCCTGTCCATAGCAGAGAGTTTGCAAATAGATGATCCTTAATGCTCCTYCCAACACAAACCATTTTCATTCAGATTCTGTGATTCTGTGATTCCATGCTGATGCACATTGGCAAATTAATTATTATTTTTTGAAGATAATTTTAATCTCCAGTCTCAGGACTAAATGCAAAAAAAACCCCTGTTATTCTAAGAATACCTCAGTGTTTGCTTTATTTCACACAGGGGAAGCACCTTTTATTGAAGTAGTTCAGTATTTTTTGATACCTTGCTCTCTATTTCACATCACTTTTTCCTTTTATAAAACCTTCCCAGACAAATTATGGAGAAAAATAACATTGATATAAGAAGGTCACAAGCAGTCAGAAAATACTGCTATTTTACAGATGTCCTGAGCAGAATCCCAACAAATTAAGACCTTTACTGTTGACTTTGGAATTTCATAGATTTATTAAGGGATTGTTACAGTTTCTAACATCTTTTGTGCAATATATCAAAAATACATTAATATCAATATACCAACTGTATTATCCTAAACCCCCCTGAATTTACATGAGAAGGATATTCCATAAAGAAAATCAGTCTTGATCTAAGGGTACCGAGATGCCTTTAAATTAGGGATTTGCAACCTCCTGTGTTAAATACATGTGCAGCTCTCTGCTGCGACTTGTCTGGCTTTGTCTTACACCCATTATTCATTGTTATTCCTTCCTCAGCAGTAGAGAAAATAAATCCCATAAAGGAATATTGGAACATTCATTATTTATTCAATTTATTTATTATATGAGTGGGTTAGAGACCTCRCAACACATTGAAGCCAGCTTGCTAGGACAGCAACAAAGGAAGCCTGAAGGAGATRGATATTTTCTCATGTTAGACTTTTYCACGACAGAAGAAACATTTACCCGGTAAAGACAAAGCCACCATTTACATTCCAAATTCAAATAACAGTAATAATATTTTCTGGCTCCAGATTTATGTTTCCATCTGGCTGAAGTGACTTGGCAACCAGAAGCATAAGTTTTGTTTCAATTCTTGGTATCAACAAGTACCCTTAAGGCATATTAGGGAGGTATGACAAAAATCTAGTGCATGCCAAAAGCAGTGAAGCTTAGTTATTGGCTTGCCAGCATGAGAGAAATATAATCTGCATTTTGTAAGTATGAATATAGAACAAGCCCTGGCATTGCAAGCCGCTGTCAGTCAGGAGGAACTTCCTACTTCTTTTCAGAATACATTTTATTTTCTGCCAATTTATTTTTGCAGTGTGATTTACTGAACAGAGGATTAAGCACAATGGTGTGGCATAAAATAACGTATGTGTAGGCTTTGAATACAGATTTTCTTATTCCACACCAATGCACATAGCCCAGCATTCCTTGAGTAATGGATAACTAAGAATGAGTTAATCTTGGGGCTTTCTTGGACAATATTTTCRGTGGCCTAAAAGTGACTTAAGAGAATTTAAAAGCCTCATGTAAGACCTTCATCCGTGTCTTGTATGAGAAGCCTTGGCCTCTGCCCCTTTCATGGGGACAGAAAAGAGTCTTCACTGATGTTTTGGGCAGAATTTCAATTTAAATGTGATTAAAATAAAAAATGGAAACCACCATTYAGTGGACAATAAAGAATAGGGCATTGTGCTCTGGGGTGACCCTGCTTGAGCAGGGAGCTTGGATCAGGTGACACCACCAATGGTCYCTTCCAATCTTACCCATTCTGTGRTTCCACACTGGAGCTTCTCCCTTTGTTTGGGTGTGCCTGTTATTTAAGCTGTTCAATTAAATTCTGCTTCCACAGCTTTCTCCATCAAGTTTTCAGTGT
>NW_026623620.1:634880-638542 GCF_030028575.1 Malurus melanocephalus
AAAGGAAAGGAAAGGAAAGGAAAGGAAAGGAAAGGAAAGGAAAGGAAAGGAAAGGAAAGGAAAGGAAAGGAAAGGAAAGGAAAGGAAAGGAAAGGGGAAAGACAATATTCTCCATGAAATAACTTCCAGAACTCATTCACTGCTCTCTCTTCAAATCTTCATCATAACTTCTTGATCTCACCCCTAAGCCCCCCTTCACATCCCTGAAACTTCCTGCAAAMCCATATCTTCACTCAGAACCCCACTGATCCTCCTTGTCACCCATCATCACATCTATCTCCATAAAAACCTTCACACTTCTGTCACAGCCGCAAAATGCGATTTTTTTTTTGCCCGAGACATGTCAAATCAGCTGCGTACAAGGCAGAGGAAAAAGATTTAAGATGCCACAACAGCCTTAGAGAAATCACTAACAGTTGCAAACATGGGATTTCAAGTGAGTACAAGTGCTCCGAACATCTGTATTTGTACCTGTGCATGCACAGTGGGGTGCATCACACAGCCTACGTGGTAGAGGCAGATACAGCTTCAAGACTTGTCTTACCTTTCTAATTAAGTATTGAGTAGCAAAAGAATTAACTTACAGTGGCTTCTACACCTGTTTGATTTTTCTCTTTGTGACAGAACCCAGATCAGTGCATGTGGGTTCATTGAAAACGAGACTAATCTCAGTTTGGAAGAAAATGTTTTTGGTAAAATCAGAGTTTTCTCTTTTTATTTTTTTTTTTTCCAGCAGGAACCCTTTGTTTTCAATCTTTCAGATGTATTTTCTGCAGCTGGACAGAGAAATACAGAAAACAAAATCACATATTCTCCAGGAAATATTGATTTTGCAGTGATACTTCAGCCAGTCTCAGTAGTTCTTTTCTGAACACTGACTGAACCAAAACTGAGAGAAAATTTAAGTTGATATACATAAACTTTATAAACCATCCAGATAGGATGAGATTAATTGCAGGGAGATCTTTCTCCCTCACTGTAAAAAGAGTATAGAGGAAGAACTTAAAAGAGCTGTAGAATCCATGTCTAAAAGTAGAGGAAATGGATCCTGCTTGAAGTGAATCTGTTCAATTCTCAGCCCCTATACCAGGGATACATGCTTAAAAATGTACTCAAAAAAATATGAATCAAAATTAAACTATAGAGCAAATATGCTAAAATGAGAGGAAAATAGCAGAGGGGAAGACATACCTCCAAAGAGATTGAATATCTCTTTTCATTGACTATTTTATCTTAAGTTTATTCATGATTGAATTGCTAATATTCAGGTTTTATTGCAATTAAATTGCTTACTTTTTTTTAGAGGCTTAGGTGTTCCACAAGGATTTAACATGAAGAACCATTCAAACAGACTTCACTGTGCTGAAGAAATATTTGAGTTAATTCTAGTAGTTGTCAAAAACTCCCTCTCTCTTGCTCTCATCTCCCTCTTCATAGATATATGTGTGTATATACAGAAGCTTTGTTGTCATATAGAGCAATACAGATACAGAGTTAATATGGCTACATGGAGGTAAAAGTTAAAATKACATTAAAATAAAGCAGCTCTTCCAGAAAGGAGAAGATCATTACAGATTAACCAAACTTTACAATTAAATGGGATGCCCTGGCTCAATGATCCATATTTCCCTCTCTTTCCTAACACCCACCCACTGTGCTGAGCACCTTGCTGATGTTGATTTATTCATCCCCACTGCAATGCTGAATCCCTTTCAGCTGAGTCAGGAACTGAGCAAGAAATAAAGGGATACATTTCGAAATGGACAGCAGGATAGAAATGAAATCAGGAGTCAAAAGAAGCAGTTGGTCATGCTGGGTTGAAAATCTTTGAACTTCCATGCAGAAAGAAGAGAAATTCAGCCCTTCCCCTCCTCATTTTTTTTTCAATGTATTTTAGCCACTGAAGTGCTACAGGCAAGTGGAACATCCAGGAGCTTCTGCTGCTTTTATTTATGATGTTTGTAACACTTCATTACATTAAAAACAGCACCCAGGGTTCCCTGGAGTCCAGTCTCTGTGTTTCACATAAAGCACCCTCAGAGGATGATGACAAGGTCTGCTTCCTCAAAATAACTGGGAATGTCACGTTTGTGAGTCAAACCTGAAATTAGTCAAGAATTCCAACCCTAACTCTTCTGTGATTCTATGAAATGGGTACTTATGTGCTGATTTGTAAATATGTATGGTGTACCAGCCTCTGGGGAATTTTATTGCTGCAGAATAGAGACAGCTACAGGTCTGAAATGACTTAAGAGTTAGATGGAGGAATTGGAAAGCAGAATTYCTAAAATATAACCCTTAATTCTTTGTAAGTTCCATTTTATATATGCAAATCATGCTAACAGTTCAACAAAGTGTGTGCCAACATCCACTGGCTTTGTTTAAAACACAAATGGGACTTTATTATCTGTGGACCAATGTGTTGTAATGGATCAATCCATTGAAACACCTCTGAGCTCTGATTAGAGAAGAGAATTACAGAATCATTAAGGCTGGAGAAGACATCCAAGRTTATCAAGTCCAACATTTGACTGAGTATCACCATGAACTAGATCACATCTGCTCATTTTCTGAACACTCCCAGGAATGGTGACTCCACCATTGCCCTGGGGAGCCTGTTCCAATCCCWAAACACTCTTTCAGAGGAGAAATTCTTTATGATTTAAAGGAATCATAATAATCTGCAACTAGGGAGGTTTATCCAAGCACTTTTCTCAGGTGATTAAGCAAGGACAAACTCMATTTTCCTTGCACTGACTTTGTAGAAATCAAGCTGACACTTAAAAATAGACACAATTTGCATTTTCCTGTCCCAAAGTCAATTTACTGGTAAAAATTGAAAGCATACTCAGCACTGAGTTCWGCTTAAATCAATGCCCAGGAAAATAAGAATTTTTGCATTTTTATTATTTCCTTGACAGTTTGAACACACTTATCCAGGTAGTGAAGGCTGTTAATCTTGAACATAGAGTGATAGGATGGTTTAGGTTGGAAAGGAACTTTTAAAAGTCACCTTGCTTAGCCCCTAACATTACTGTTCTGACTATCAAATCTTGATTTCCACCATACTTAATTTTCTACAGAAAATAACATCATTAAGTGTCTTTTAAGGTCTTCTTATATCAAATATATGGATGATATTTATGTGTATATAGAAACAGTAAAAGGTTTATCATATCTTCCTAAATAAATTACTTTTTAAATTGAACTAATCTATTACTAAAGCCTTTAAAAAACCTTATTAGAGCCAAGGATTCCAAGAGTTGTGTCAGAGGCTAATTTTTCTCATTGACAAAATTCCTGCACAATTCCACAGTGATTAAGATGTTGAAATTATATGACTCCAGAATTCTTTCTTTACATCAATACTTCCACAGCACATTCATCCAAACAAGCAAGACATCAGCCAGGATATCTGATGTTCCTTTTCCACCTCAGTAATTATGCTGCTGATTTTAGTCACTGCTCCTACTTCATCATGGGAGCACCAAACTGCTGACACAGATGATGGTATCTCCTTTTAAATTGTGTTTTGTTGTTTTTTGTTTTTTTTTTAATAAGGATTGACACTAGATATGCAAATTTAGTGGGGATTTTAATGATTATTTCTTTATTCATAGCAACAAATTTTTTTAAAAGTTTAAATCAAGAGTCTAAGTCAT
>NW_026623620.1:638672-649675 GCF_030028575.1 Malurus melanocephalus
GTTTGTGGGTTTTCTTGTGGGGAGAGTTGTAAACTTTTGTGGTTAAATTTTGTGAGAAAAGTGAYGTTTGAACTAAAATTTTGAGGTTAAAAAGTTAAAAACTCCTTTTTAAATGCCAGTAAAGAGGAAACAGGAAACCCCATAAATGTGTATATATTTAAGTACATGTGTATATACAGGCATATTGGTGACTAATTTAGTTACTATGCAGATGTCCAATGAAGTTTCTCTCACAGGTAAAGAGAACGGTTTGTTCTTTAAACTGTTGTCCTTTCTGTCTGTCCCTTGTGTGATTCAGATGGAAACACAAGAGATTGATTGTTCTGTTCTTAGATATTATACTTCAAGTAATTTGTTTGCCCAGTAGCCCAATGAGGTGCAGCTCCTGCAGTTCTGGCYAACAACAAAGTGAAAATCCCTCTGGAAGCCTCCCAACCTTCCTATTGCGGTCAAAAAGAGGAAATGGGTATTTCCAGATTTCAGGTCATCTCATCCTACAGGAAATATCAAAATCTCAGTAGGAATCACATCATGCCACTGTTTTCCCAGGCATTGCAGAGAAATCAGGCAGCTATGATGCAGATATCTCTATTTACAGAGATGCCACGGTATTTCAGTAATAAATTCTGTTGCTGTCTCCTGCTCCACTTCAGCTGATTTTATCCCACTCCTTTTATTTGTGATGATTTTGATGTTTTTGATGATGTCTGCAGTATTTAYACAGATAAATCACAGAATTGCAGAMTAGTTAAGGTTGCCCAGAGAAGYKGTGGCTGCCCCATCCCTGGAAGAGTCCAAGGCCAAGTTGGATGGGGTYTGGARCCCCCTGGGATAGTGGAAGTTGACCCTGCTCCATAGCAGGAAGGTTGGATTAGATGACCCTTAAAGGTTTCTCCCAACCCAAACTATTCTATTCTGAAATGACAAAGCCACTTAAATATAGATGTCTTAACCTGCCATCTAAATGCCATCCTTTGCTTCAGTTCCACAGCTCCCAAAATTRTTGCTTAGGAGTGAAAGTGCTGCAAGACAAAGTTGTCAACCAGCACAATGTTACTCTCAGTTTTGAGAGACAYTACAAAGGTGACAAAACCTCCCTTCAGTTGTCAACACAGTGTTTTCCTCTCCAAGCACACGATCTCCACACCAAACATGAGCTGCAAAAATCAGGATGTGTTATTGCTTCAYTCAGCATTAAAGCTGCAATTAATAAATCTAATTTTTATAGTTAGGATGCRTTTGCAATAATAAGCATAATAGACTGGGATTATAATTAAGCACGTTCAATTTTACAGGATCCAGGAGCTGTTGCTTAATGAAGTTCAATGTGATACTGTCAGTAACCAACATGGTAATTGGTTACACAGAAAAGGCAATTTCAACAAATGCTCCTCATGCAGGTGGCTGGGAAAAATTGCTTTCACTCAATTATCCCTTCAATTATTTTGGATGAATGAGGCAGGATCCTTTAGCTCATTATAAGCCCAATTCTACAATAARTAAGTAAATATTTTGACACAGTGTTGAAACTCCTGCAAAAGCATCTATAATATTTATAAGCATTAGAGGGGTCGCATATTGTATTATCATCATTTGGTGCATTCAGTGCCAACTAAAGGAAATTAATGATTTCATAGCCAATATCACTGGAATAATAGTTTAATGCTGTGGGTAGTCAGCAGTTTTCTGAAATATTGTCAGAGATGTCATGGTTTATAAATACCTCTTTAAGAATGAAGCAAGTTAAGCAACAAGAAACATTTACCTTGGTTCTGGGGTAAACTATATGATATCATACACCAGAAAAGCTCTAAATCTATCCATTTAGGAGTAGAATTTGATATTAATTTGCATCAGAGACCAGACTATACTAAAAATATAAGAAAATATCAGATATCTGAAGAGTCATTTTATATGGTTGTGGTTCATTCTTTGTCATCTTTTCCTTCACCTCCCTGTTCATATGGAAGGAAGTGCAAACAGAGATTTCCACCACTGTGACAGCTCTCCAAAAACCCAACTGTAACATTTGACTGGATCTTTTCAGAATGGATATCCAGAGCCAACAATTATTGCCAAGACTTAGGTAATCCTTTCCTGCATTTGCATCTGTTTTATTATCAGTCATTCAATAAAGTCACACTATTTGATACATTTTTTGCCTTTGTGAGAGGGTTTTATGGGAGCTCTCCAGGGGATTCAACTTGGAACACTTCAGCGAATTTAAAAATGTTTTTTTTTACCTTTTCAGAGGTGACTCTACCACCTTTATTCATCTAGCCAGTTGCTGGATCTCATCTACCTCACATATAAAATTCAAATTTGAGGTACCATCCAGACAGCTGAGATGTTTCCTTAGAAATATTTTGGGGAGAACAAACATGTGGCCACCAGAAACACTTGTTGCAGACAAGGAAAATTTCAAATATTGCTGGCAAACATCTCTCCCAGGCTGGCACTCGGAACTGTGACCTGGTGGTATTCATAAGACATCTGGACATGGTCCTGGGAAAATGGCTTTGGATAGTTCTGTTTGACAGGGTAGATGGACAAAATTACCTCCAGAGGTCCCTTCCAACCCCAACWGTTCTAATATTCTGTGTCTTCCAGAGCCCCAAATTACATGGATGTTCATTTTCATTATGGTCATATATAATATTTATAACAGCTGTTGGATTATAAAACAATTCCTGAAATTTATAATAAAAGGGGAATCAAAGAGAGATCAATGAGGTAATGGCTGAGTTTTGTGGAGTCTGGAATCCATCAGATATCCCTACTGAGAATCCAGGCTCTCACAGAAAGCACATTGAGAGAAAGGAAAGGGAAAGGGAAAGACACACAGAACAAAGSTCTCAGAAACAGAAGCTCCAATTTGGATAAAAACTAATTAATTTTTATATCATGAAGACATAAGAAGGCCCAGGACATCACCACTTCAAGGAGCCAGTGCATGTTTTTAATTTTGATTTTTCACCTGAACCAGCCAATAGATAATGGTAGGTTTGTTTCTTTGAGACCAGGTTTATTTTCCCAGATTATTCCCACTTTTTCAGCTGGTGAATGACTRTTACAATTTCTTGTGTTTATCAGTGGTGTCTCAGGATGTCTCTGGTTTCTGGGTACCCCAGCTGTACTTTAAGGAGGCCAGATGCAGTTTTCAGGGATGTTTCTAGTTTAAAGTTTAGTTCCCAGGTTCACAGCTCCCAGGCTGGCTGGAATTATCTCTACCAGTATTTTTCAGCAGACATTTTCTTCTGCTCAGTAATTTTCCCTTTCTAACCAGGCCACCTTTAAGGGTGCTCACATTGCAGCCTCTGCAGAGAAGATCCATTCTGATTATTCTACCTGCTTCCTTCTCCCAGTTGGAATTTCAGCCCCTCCTGAAAGGGTTGTTGTTTTAGTGGTGTAAATATCTACCTCCACCACTGTGAGCTCCTCTATTTTCATCTGAAAAAGACTTCTTGAAAAAATTTAAGATATAAAACTTGAATTTAAGCAGGGTTTAGGCTGGCTATACCACATATGTATGCAGGATGCTGTGGAGCTGAAAGAGGTCAAGCAGGCAGAGGTTATAAATCATCATTTATCATTTTAATCAGAAGAATAAGTAGTAGTGATGGTGGTGAGAAATGCAGAAAATGTGGAGGGGAAAAAAAAAAAGGAGAGGGACTGCAGAGAATGAAGACTGAAACTGTTAGCCACTGAACAAAAYGTCAAGAATGGGGGGGGGAAAGCCCTGTTTTGGACTCAATAAAGCCAGACTGCTTTCTGAGTGGTCTGAGGAATTCTATCTTTCCTTGTGTTTTCAGGGTTAATAGCCTGAATTTTTTTTTTTTTTTAAATATATTTAAAATATATTGTACATGCACATGAGGCAAAAGCTCAATTTGTTCTTAGGTGCTCATGACACAAAAGCAAGATCCTTTCAAGAAGCCTTGGAAAAATCTGGGCATAAAACAAGTTTCTGAGGTAAATTTTATTTTATTCTGTGAACTGTCTTGCTTCTGCCATGAGCTGTCTTGAATCACTGTCCTCACGATGCACAAGAAAAATCTTATGTGATATTTAGGAACAATTTCAAATTATCCACAGTGAACCTGAATGCTTCCCCCCCATTCCCAAGGACTATAAACAGTGGATTTGATGCTTCRTATTACTTGACTAAACACTAAGGTGAAGCATTTTCCTTTATAGCATATGAAATGGAGCTTTTTTAACAGCAAACTGCGAATTCTCTGTGCTTTTCTGAGATTGTCTGTGCTTGTGGGTGACAAAAAAGAAAATAAAGGATTTGCAGCAACTGCAAGAAGTCAGAAAAAAGGATTTGTGGGACTGCAGCAGATCGATTTATAGCGCTTACAGATTGCCTGCCCAGATAATTTCAAAGCACATGGCATGAAGGGGTCAGATCAGCCTCGTGCCAACATTTTTTGCAGCATCAGGCAAGACTGTCACTTAAGACCCAGCCAAGAGATTTACAATGTAAAATGGTTAGTGCATATGGGCATGAGATTGCCTAAAGTCCCCAGCTGCCAGCGTAGACAAAGCCTTAATTAGCCAATAATGCTGGAAATTTGTGCTTCTGTGGAAGTTTTCTTTATTCAATAAGCAGTTCCTCAAATAGTACTGAGTCGAAAACAACAACCAGTTTGACAAGGAACCGAGGAATGTGGCTTTAGGTCAGTATATATTAACTAAAAATTCAATCAGCTAGCTAAAGGTAAAAGTTTATCATTTTATCTCATGAGACATTTGATACCCTAAGTGACGAAGCACATGTTTCTTTTTAAAGATTAGGTATCTGTGTTTGGGGATCTGATTCCTTAGGGAGAAACTTGATTATGTGGCCAATTTTATAGATCCAGAGAGATGCAATTTACATGAGGGATATAAGAAATTTTAAGCACTTGCTCTGCAGAYAGATGAACTGTCTGTCCACTTCTCTGGACTAAGAAATTCAACAGGTTCTAAAGATTTAAACTTTAATATCAGCAGGTATCAAAAATACCAGATTCTGTACTCAACTTTAGCTAAAGCCACCAAATGAGACAAAATCCCTKCAGTGGTTTCTTTAATTGTTTGAATTAATAGTGTTTGTTATCCCTTATTTTCTCAGTGTGTGAAATTTTGGCTGCCGCAGAGAATGTTAAACCTTATGCAGAAAAATGCACTTTATTTTATAATTTTAAATATGTAAGACAATCAAAAAGTAAATTCATTTGTCTGTTTGTTTTCCTCAAGTGAGTACTAATTGGTCTCAGCTTCTTGGCATTCTTTTGCATATAAGGAAAAGAAGAGTAGAAATATAACAATATTATTTCCAAAAATACAAGAATTCTGAATTGCCTGCTGTGCTGGAGCAGAATCCAAGTGTGCAAGGTATATATAGGCAGGCAAGACTGATCAGCTTAGTSAGATGTGTCCAAAATGCTACTTTAAAACACTTGCTCTGTCTCATTTTACATACCATGCTCTTTAATTCTGGAGAAGTTTCAATAGTTTCAGAAATTTTCCTAGGCAAAATAAAAAAAAAACTCTCGTATCACATATCATCTACATTTTTCTATGGCTGAAAATCCTTAGTTGCAAGTGGACTCCATGGTTATCCTCAGTCCAGGACTGGTTTGGTGAAACTCAAACCTTCATGTTTAATGGACCAGCARCAGCCAGGACCAGGACAGCAGTGGGAAATCAGTCCTAGGTGTTTTTTGAGCTACAAAAATTATCCTGCATTGTGAGAAAAAAAACTCTTGCTGTGCCAAACATTTATTACTTTGCAACAGCTGCATAGTGCTGACTACTCCCATTAATACCTACTCTCAGTTTCAGAACCTGGTGAATTTTGCTACAATTAAACGCTCCCTAAAACAGATAAAGCATGGAAATGAGTGAGACCAGCAATCCTCTTCCAGTCCCAGCACTTTATGGATGTTAGAATTCAGCTGTCTGAAAATTAGATAGGCACTAGGTATTAATTTCTCCCTTTGGGTTGGAGCTGTTGCACCAGAGAAGAAGGTTCTTTGTGTTCTTTGGAATAGATATGAAGAGAAGATTTAGTTCCTTTCTTCAAAATTTCAAAGGGTAATTAACGAGTGCTGCTTACACAGCCTGCTCCCAAAAGAACCCCCTGCAGAAAATGTCCTCAAGTTTGCAACCATGGACCAAGCAGTAAGTGAAGAGGTGACAGTAATTTTTGTGGATATATGATGTGGCAGATGCAGATATTTCACCAGTTATTTTGTCAGAGCAGAACTTTGTGAGGTAAAACCTCATGGATGTCTGAAAACATTGAACTGGATCCTGTAAGTGCATAACTGAGAGAACACTTGCTTTTAGAGTGTCGTGTAATGGAGATGAGCTCTTGTTGTACAATATAAATTATTTGCATTAAAAACACCTTTCCAAATCTAAAAATACCAATTCTGTCTGCTATAGTCTATAATTACACTATGGCCATATTATAATCTTCTAGTTGGCCCTTCTTCTCTATTAAGCCTTGCTGCCTATTAACTAGAAATATTTCCCCTTTGAATATTCTTGTATGCCAATCAAATTTGTTACTGAAATGCTGGACCTTCATCATCTTACTTGATTCTCAATGTTATTTATCTTGATACAGCTTGAGAGAACTCAAGAAAGATACTACCTTTACAAAGTTGCTTCCAGCTCTTCATCACAGTTGAATTCTCAGAGAACCTGCAATGTCTTGTTTTCCACGTTTCTGAACTAAAGAAAATTCAAGATATCTTGCCTAACTATAGATTTTTGAACATTAAGGAGGTGATCCAAGGTCACCTTTCCTTTTTCCCTGGATAAAAAAAAAAAATCTCCTCCACAGAATGTTTTATTCTTCAAACATCTGCAAAGAACTGATGTACAGCTCTCTCACAGGTGTCCATCTCTCTGCATCTATTCCATGGGAAACCTACAGAACAGAATCAGCCTACAGAACAGTTAATTGGAGTTTTAATGTGAGAAGATGAAGTTGGGTCAGATGAACTCTACCCTTTGCTGAACTACTGTACACTTGCATTTCAACGGAGCAATTATGAAACAGATAAAAACCAGAACAAAAGAATAATATACAATTTCTGCAAAAATTCCATTATATATTTATATATATAATATCCTCTTTTTTAATTCTGGAGGAGTCAAATGGAGAAATTTAGACAAATGTTGCACAGGAGCACACTCTTAACTTTTGCTCAGCCAGAAATGCAAGGACTTGAAGAACAAAAAACAAAAAAAAAAAAAAAGCTTGGCATTTCAGCAAACTGACATCTGTTTCATTAACAGACAGCCAGACAACCTGGATAACTTGAGTTTGAGTGTAAGAGGTTTTCATTTGTCATAAATCTTCAAAGTGGAGGAACTGTTTAATCAGCTTCAGCAGAGCATAATMCCTGATCTTTGATACTTTCCCCTCACAGCATTTAGCAACACAAACAATGTTATGAATACTTGGAAGCATTGCTGCAGATTCACAGTAGCAACCTGTCTTAGTCTGCCCATGTGAAATTGTTCCTGAGACAAAAAAAAAAAAAAAAAAAAAAAAAAAAACTGCCAAAAGAAAATGGCTGTCATTTGGGAAACTCATATTAATTGCCTACAGTCATAGTCAATGTGATCCTACTCAGCAAGGAATATTTAACATCACGGTTTGAGCAGCCCCCAGAAAATCAACTTCTCTGTTTTAAGCCAGCTGCATGCTTTAACAACTGGCAGAAGAGGATTTTCAGTAAGCCAGTTGCTCCATTGATCTGGAAGTGACAAGATTTAGGACACATATTTACATAGAACAGAGGTGGGGACAGCTTGAAAAGTTAGCAGGGTATGGAAATTTTCARGAACGTAAACCTGAGGTTTCTATCATGGACCATATGTGTGCCCCCAACAGGCACTGCCAAATAGGTTATCCTGGGTAACTAAAGCTGTTTCAGACTGGCAGTAAGAAAGTCAAAAAAATGAAGAGCAGAAAGTGCTGAAGAGAAATGCAGGAGTTATTYAAGCAGATAAAGTTTAAAACAAAACAACAAACGAAAGCAGGAACTCTCATCCTCCATGAAAMTCTCTATGCTGCAAGAGAATCAAGRTAATYCATCCCTCMTCAAGACAGTTGGGGGAAAGAGGGAGAAGGAACAAATGCAGACTGACCCAAACCCTCCATATCAATTCCTGTGASCTCTATGATTACCMCTGTGCTCTGGTTTCCTCAGGAAARCYAATATTTGACCAATAAATTACCAATATATTCCTGCTGTTACTGAACCTTTCCCCTACCAGTACAGGTAATTACTCTCTTCCAAAACATTAATGTTGATAAAGTTCTCATTTCCCTTTCTCATAAGCTTCATACAATACCTAAACTATGAGATGGGACCTTTTTTTTTACCACACCTCTTTGTCCCACCTTGATTTACACCTTTCCTTTGTGTATTTTTTCTGTGTAGGTGCATCCCTGCAAGAATCCCAGGTATTGTGGTAGTCCATGCAGAATCAATGGCAATTCCTGAATATTGCTGTTTATTTAGGAAATCAGTCACCTGGAAGAGCTGTAACACCCAGTGAGTTCCCCTTGATATATCAAACCTCATGGAGATTTATCTTGCTGAAACAATGATCTATTCCTGAGCAGACCAACTGCTTCCCAAAATAATGCCACCATTTCATTGCAGCCAAATGACACAAGATTGTGCAATTACTGAAGAGCAGAAAGTGTAAAGAACCACAGAAGGAAACGGGGCTTTTATCAGTGCTGGCAGGATTGGCATGGAAATGGGCACAGTGATAAGCAAAATGGTGAAAGTGTGTCATTCCACCTGTAAATTATTATAAAAATTGTTGGCATGGCTATTTAATATGAGGATTATTTTTCTTTGTTGCTTTGTTTACAGATTCTTTCATATCCTTGTTCAAAGTTTTAATTAATTATTCAATAATTTTTTTTTAATAAAATGGAGCTTCATCTGGTTTTAACAAAAACAAACAAACTACAAACAAACAAAAACTCCCCAAACCTAAGTAGAAGGGAAAAAATTCATTCAAAAGTCACAATTTTGGGTGTTCAGAAAAAAATTTTTGTCTTTTATTTCAGTGATTTTTAAGATGGACATCTGTGCCCAAGACCTCTGTCACCAGTGTTGCAGTGCAAGCATTTCCAGAATGAAATAGGTCTGGTCTTTAGTTGTYCAAGTAGGTTAAATCCTGCTTCAATGGTTTATTTTTCAGTCTAATCACTACAGGACATCTATATGATTATCTCAGACCAGACTTTAACATATTAAAAGTTTGTTTAAAAATTATCTCACCAATCATACCTAAATATGGTCATTATTCTTTGATATAAAAAAAAAAAGAAAAATACCACCTGTTTCGCATAACTCTGAGCAGTAATAAACCCTTCTTCTTTTTGAAATGGAGTGAAAGCTAATATGAAGAAACCTTTTCAATGCAACAGGAACTTATTTTAAGTAAGGTAATTTTGGGCTGCACGTGCAGATCTGGTGAGTACAAAGAACCTAGTGAACGGTGAGACGACAGCAAGCAAGATTACAAAAAAATTAATGGCAAAAGAGCACACCTTTGTCTATAATTTAATTCCCAAATATACTGCTATGTAGCAACATTAGGGCATAATGAATGTGCTCTGTTATTYGCTTCACGGTGGGCTTGGAGCCAGGGAGTCATTCTGCCCGAGAGACAAAAGACACTCTGTCTGCACAGAGATCCTGCATCTTCCCGACACGTTTCCTCATGCATTTTGTGAACTGTCTTTCCCCTCCCCTCTCCCTCTGTTCTGTGAGCTGTGAACTGCAGTGAAAATCTGTCTGTGACAGACACTTTCAGTTCTTGGTCAGCTGTCAGACAAGCATGAGGTGAAAGACTTCAAATATGGCATTGGGCTCACAAACACACACACGCACACACACACGGAGAGAAACAGCCATCACTGGCTACTGCTCATGTCCAAGCRTAAAAAACCAACAAAAMACACCAAAAAAAMCCAAMAAARAACCAAGGGAGAGAGTGCTTCTATATAAGTCTGAGATCTTGCAAACAAAGAAGGCATGTTTTATGATTTTCACAGAATCACAGACAGAATGGGTCAGGTTGGAAAGGAACACAGTGGATCACCTGCTCCAACCTCCCTGATCAAGCAGGGTCATCMCAGATCASATTTTATTTTGTGGTCCCAGTGAAAGATCCTCTCTGGGCCCKGCACCATAACAAAAAAATATTGTCTTCTCCCACAGCACCAGATGAATCCTGACACATGCAATGCAGTGCTCAGGGGAACCAAAGGAAACATCTTAGCCGGGTCTAGACTGAGATCAGGGCCTGAAAAACCTTTTTTGTTCAAGATTTCACCAAACAGAGCACCTGGAGTACACAAATGACATAAACTCCTTGATTTTTTTGACTCCCTGAGAGGGCTCTTTTAGATGCACTGAGATGCAGGACTCTTTCAGTGCAATCTATAAATCTAAGYAAAAAACATGGCCCACATGTGTAATATTCAAAGGTTTTCCTAATGTCTCTGGATGTCAGTAAACGACTGAATTTTGCTGCCAGGGATTGCAAGAGTCAAGACATGTTCCTCAGGTAAAGACACCTACATTTAGGTGTTTGAATTTGAATCCTGCCACAGACTTGCTCTGTGTCACTGGAGAGAAATAGTTCACCTTTTCTAAGATTGAGAAAAGATGTCAAACATAAATTTTATAGAAGTATCTGARTTTTATCTTCATTGAGGCCTAAGGTGGACTAAATGGCTACCATTTGGACAGCTGGGTGTCCATTCTTCTCCCTGAGGGCTGTTCTTACCTGTCTAAAATGCCCTGACATGTCTGAGACAGCCACCAAGGGCTGTCAGATATGACAAAACATCAATGGGGAAGCTCAAACTTTCTGAACTAGCACCTAATGTTGAGGAAGAATATTTTATAGTATCTCAAGACAGTGCCAAGAATGAAGGTTGAGATAAATTAAATCAAATTTGA
>NW_026623620.1:649819-652008 GCF_030028575.1 Malurus melanocephalus
AAAAAAAAAAAAAAAAAAAGAGGAAGGCAGACAAATCACCAGAACAACCCAAACAGAAAAAGGAAGCAATTGACAGACAATGCCTGGTAAATCCCCAGAGCTGGAAGCATAGCTGAGRGTAGACAAGTTGACTTACTAAGCTTGAAAGAAATAATGGGGATGTGATTTATTCGCCTCCATGTAGACATTTCGGGTTATTTTAAGTGCTGCAGGATGTCYTACCTTGCCTCCATCTGACACTCCAGAAGGGGAGTCTCCCAGAAGGGCTGTGTGATACCTATTTGTACCGTGCATATGTCTCAAATATGCCACAGCGAAATTGGCAGCAGACSTCCATGTTTCAGCAACAAAACCCTCCCTTGCGCGCCGCCACTTCCAAACTTCCCTGAGCATTTGGAGATCCCACCTTGCAAGTTGTCACCCAAATAGCACAGAGCAGCAAGTGTCAGCCAGTGATGGCACAGAGAAGCTCAGTCTGGGGTGTAATCCAAGATAAACCCCGTTCCCAGACAGTGGGAGCACGTGGCTCTGTGAGTATTTGTTCCTTCCTCTCCARCCATACAAGGGTTGGTTTCTTCTCCCAGGTAAGCAGCAACAGGACAAGAGAAACCAGCTATAAGTTGTGTCAGGAGAGGTAAAAAAATGGATATTGGGAAAAATTTCTTCATTGAAAGGGTGGTCAGGCACTGGAACAGGCTGCTCAGGGAAGCTGAGGGGTCGCCATCCCTGGAGGTGTTTAAAGGATGTGTGTGTGTGGCATTGAGGGGCTTGGTTTAGGGATAGCCATGGCAGTGCTAGCTGATGATCTGAGAGGTCTTCTCCAACTTAAATCACAGTTCTGTGACTCCATGATTCTTACAAATAATCCAAGCTTGTTCAGCTTTCTTTACACATCATGTTGAGGACTTATCCTGAGAGGATTTTCAGACCCTTCTGGCAGCTGTGCAGCACATGGGTCAAGATCTGCATCATGCAGGTCCCCATAATAAAATGGTTTCATAGAGAAGGTAAAAAAGGAAATCCTGGCTTTGTGTGCAGAAGTTGAGTTCCATCTGTGACTGAGCCACAACCTTCCTGCRCTTGACAAGCAGCTCTTTTCCTCTTGTTTCCTTCCATCTCATCCTGTAATTACCAATACTTCCCCTTTTCTGAGATTAYTGGAGTGGACACATTGATTGGCACTTATCAAACATGTCCAGAAATATCTTTAATGCTGAAATTTTTAGAATCCTTRGGGGTTCTTGACAGAGAAATCATAAACAGAATTTCCTCCTGACAATGCTGAACTTTTTCACTTCTTTGCCACCCCTCTGTTCCTAATTTTTCTGTCTGATGAACACCAAAAAGCCCCAGTTCATCTCCAGAAATTCTTMATCTAATAACAGATTTTGCTTTCTCTTCCACAATTTAGCATTTAGTACTCTCTTCCCCTTGCTCTGACTCTCACTGAATTCTACCTTTTCTCAATGTCTTTAAAAAGTGTGTCTTTCCCCAGCAGGAGAAACAACACAGACCAGAGAGGAGCTACAGAACTTCCCTGTGAAGAGAAGAACAGAGAAGATAAATTCTTCAGGTATGTTCAGAAGCTACACCCTTCTTACACCAAAATGCCTTCAGCTTCTGCTACACATTTAGCCTAACAAGGTGAGCTTTTGGTATCCTTTTCATTAATAAGTTAAATACAAATTACATAGTTGAATACAAATTCATTCAAAGTTAAATACCAATAATTAAAATAAAAATAATTTTAAATATATGACAATTTAATGTGGCCATTCAAAAACCTTAAGATTAGGATCACAGGTACTTCTAGGACAACATATGATCTTGTTTAGATGTTAACTTTAGGATCAAATTAAATATGTCCCAAAGTCTGAGAAAGAAGTCTGCATCAAATGCAGAATGTCTGTGATTATTTAAATTAATTCTATTTCAGGTACATAAATGACTTGTAGAAAGTCGTCAGAATGGTCTTTGCAATATTCTTTTCTTCAGAATATTTTATCATCTTTCCTGATCAAACTGCTCATTCAAGGGGAACGTGACTATACAAGTTATTAGCACAGGAGATGGTCACAGATATAATGTGTAGTCTGCAAATATTTCTCAAAAAATATCAAAATGCACAATTTGGTTGAGTTATCTATATTTCTTACACTGAAATCACAAATTAATTTTGACACAGAAGT
>NW_026623620.1:652399-659852 GCF_030028575.1 Malurus melanocephalus
TGCCATTAAGGAGGAACAAAACATATTCAGTTCTTGGGGACCTGCAAGTACTGGGGCAAAACAGATTTGCACTGTGAACAAAACTCTTCTTTCCCAGGGCATTTTGTTCTCTAACTCAAGGAGATTTAAATAAACACATGTAGGGATATAGAAAAACAAAAATGCAGTTTGTCAACAAAATTTTCTGCCACTTAGATTCCTTAATAGTGTAAAATTTTTAATCTAAGTACACTATTAGTCTTAAACACAAGACACTGCTGTTTCTGTAATGGACTCTTGCTTTAGAGGGTTTGATCAGGCTAAAAACTGGACTGGACCTGAAAAATCACATTAGAAAGCAGAGAAATGAGTTCTTCACTATTCCAGTGAGGAAATCAATGATGAAAACTGAATTTTGGAATTTTGCCATGGATATACTGCTACCTTCAATGATCCATGTTCAAAAAAGGATATGAAATATATATCAGACACATATGAAAATCCACAGAATGCTTCTGTTGGATCTTCTTTTTTTCCAGGCATAAAATACTTATCCTTAACCTTGCCTTCCATGACATCTAACATTTTCTTCTTGCCATTTTAAAATCAGATTTGATAACAGCAGGCATGCTGGGACTTCACTGCACCAAAGACCTAAACAAGACATTGCGGAAAAGCGTGGTATGGTACAAGGATATTGTTACACAGCCTTGCTATASTGCTAAAATAGTGGCAAACAACATCTCACCCTAAACACAGAGACACTCCTTTCAGATMAATTATGCAAATTTAATTTCATTTTTAGCTGCATTTCTCTTGCGATTGCCTGGTCTAGTAGATCCTTGAAACTGAATCCTTCTAAATAAATGCACTGTTGCTAAATTCATTTGCTATGGCAGAAGTCTGAAATTACAAAAACATTAAACTTCTTCAGGSTCCTGCTGGTTTAGAGTTACAGGTTCTGGCAAGAGCTACAGAAGAGCCTGGGGTGTGAGGCCTCAATAGAAATTTGGGATAGTGGAGAGTGAAGAAAGAGTTGTTGACTCTTGAAAAAAAATCAGTATCATTTTTAGGATGGAAGCAACAAATCTCAGTGATTTTCTTTGCAATCTGTCTTTTCCTAGAGACACACATGGGATTCTTCAGGCTGCTGTTTTGCAAAGGTTGTGCTGATGCCACAATATTTCCACCGGTTTACTTGTAAAATTAAAGTCCTGGGAAACACAAAACTGAGGTAGAAATRAAAGCCCAGGCATTAAGTTTCTCTAAGGATTGTTAATATAGTTTGGAATCTCCATAATGGACTCAAAATATTTATCAAGCCATGTAATCTGAGGCAGAACTGCTCCCAAAGGAATTACCTCCCTGAGATAAATGCAGATGATACATAGGAAAAAGTAAGCTTTTGTTCAGGCTAATAAAAAATTATATGCTCTAATAATTGAGAAAATTTTTATCATATGGAACATGAGAACAGAATGTGACCAATTATTCTCAAATACCAGTGGGAGAACTGCCAAGAAGGTCTGTAAGAGCAATACATTTATTGACCATTCCATTTGTGGAACAGGAATGAAACTCCAGAKGAGCATCTGGGCTTTCAGTTTGTGGTGGACAGAAAATGAGACAATTCCACCCATTTATAATGCAGGACTGAGAAACARAAAGGGATTGTGGGGTTGTGAAGGTGAAATATCTCAAATGTTTTCCCATCTCTAATTCAGTTCTCTGCTTTCTCAGTGAACGGGGATGTCACCCAAGGTTAGTTTTTAAGTAAGGTGAATCTGGAGGTTACCACCATTTTAAAGACTTAAAACAAATTTTTAGATTGATAAATTTAGTTTAGCTTAATCCTAATCYATAAAAACAATTTTTTCCTCCACTGAAAAAAAAAAAGAAAAAAGCTAATTATTTCTACCACATATTCTCCCCCAACAATCACGAAGTAGAACAAAATCAGGAACATTGAGATATTTGGAATTGCCTCCCACAAACAGGAATATATTGGCAGAATGGAGTTTTGGAGGATTTTTATCCTGACATTTATTCTGAATAAGAATCCCTGTGTGGCCAACAAGAATAGAAAATACTTTCAGAAGTTAATTTACTAAAATGGGAGTCTAAGGGAAACAGAAAGGTGTCTCTTACTGTCTTGAAAATTCAGAGATTCTGGACACCTATATTGTGTTAAATATGTATCATTTGGACATCTAAAGACAGCTGAAAGGAATTTAAATTTTTTATCTGGTTTATTAGTCCTTTTTGTCCTTGCTGTGATAGGCTCTGGGGCCCTGCTCTGTGCCAATAAACCGTTTTAGAAGATGTTGTAGAAATAAGAATAAAGATTTTTTTTTTCCTCCCAGTTATCAGATGGCTGAACACAATATAAAAGAAGGGCACATATAAATAGGGATAGTAAATGGAGAAAATAAGGACAAAATATKATAGGTTTGACCTATTTATAAGACAATATCCACAGACTAGATGTAGTTCACGGCATCGAAATATCTTGTAGGCATAAAAACCAAGAAGATCCAGAAATAACTCAGCAAATGTTCACCGACCACTTCCCATAACAAAACTAAAGATGCTGAAAAGGTACCAATTAACAGGTGAAAGTCATCACCAGGTGCTGAAGGAGGCATGGTTGGGATCTGAAGAGTGGATGAAAGACAAATGTCAGGAAACAAAGAGGGGCTCTACACACCTGAGAAACAGAAACAAGTGTCTTGTGGCTGAGGAGATGGAGCTGGCATGAAAATTTTAAGAAAGGCAAGGATTTTTATTRTCAATACAAATYATCAATGYCAGGCATAAAGRGTCATTMTAAATGCCTGAGAMTTCAARGGAYTTACTATGGAAGTGGGGCTCACATAACCAGCCACTTTGCAGGTGATACAAACCCAAAAAGAGGGGCTCATACTCCAGCTGATTGTGCTGCTGTTCAGAGGGACCTCAAYAGGCTGGAGAAATGATCTTTTGARGTCCCTTCCAACTTGAGATGTYCTGTGATTCTATGAATATAAGCTACAGGAACAATTTATGGAGTGTGAATATTGACAGAAATATTACTGGGGCATAGGATGTTGTTCTGAATCTTTCYCTCGGGTTTATAGGGAGCTCTCACACTTGAGAGGGGAGGTGATTCATGTGGTCTCAGTGTAAATTGGGCAGAGAGATGACTGGCAAACRTTATGGGATAAAGACTTTACCTTATGACCATTGCTCACTGATGACCTGCAAACAACCTCTTCATTAGCAATGGTTACAATGATCAGGCTAATTAAACTTGTTTTCTCATGCAGCAATTAGACGCTCCCACTGTGATTTGTCAAATTGTCATATCTGTCAACAAGTAGAAAAAGACAAGTGTCACTTTGTCCCTCTCCAGCATAAACAGTATAAAAATCACACAACCTTAGGACACTTTTGGTTGCACAGGATCTCTGAAGTTCATCTGCTTCAGCCTCAAGTGTGTTTTGTAAAAGAGTCAATCTCTGCCTGCTCCCTTTCCAGCACAGCAGCCCTTTGCTGAGCTTAATCCACTTTGTTAATGTCTTTCTTGCACTGAGTACTCTAAAATGGACACAGCAGTCCCAAAATAATTTCAGAATTGCTGTTAAATGGGTTTAATCACTATTTTCAGCACCTGCACTGTGCAGTGGCCAATGCAGCGCAGCCCATGGTCACCCCACACTCTTGCAAGAGACCACTGATGACACCCATGAAATTTCTCATAAAATCATTTACATTGGAAAAGACCTCTCAGAGCACCTCTGCCCMTGGTGGGAGGGTTGGAAGAAATGATCCCTAAGGTCCCTTCCAACCCAAACYRTTCTATGACCATCATGTCCAACTCCTAATGTGTTTTTTAGAGCTGCTCCCTGGACAATCAGTGCCTCCCAATTGTCTTCTCTCAGAATCTTTTCTGTCAAATCACCTCTCCAATTTTTTGAGATGAATGTGAATGACAGCCTTTTTATCCAGCATAGGGTCTGCTCCCTGCAATTTGCTGTCAACCCCAGACTTGCTGAAGCTATGTTCCTCCCCACACAACCACAAACCATTAAACCATCCACACAATTTTGTATCATGTATTAAATTATCAATTTAATATCATCTGGCAGAGCCAAAGTGCTGCTTTCCCAGGTGTTGGAAAGCAAAGGTCTGTTCTGAAGGCACAACGTGAGGACTCAGGGTGGAGCTGAGTGAGGAGGGGAAACCTCAATTTAAATAGAAAAATGGCAACATTTGATACAAAAGCAGAAAACAACAGCTGCCCTGGTCAGCAATAACTGGAGATTGAATGTGCACAAAAATTCCCTTCTGCCCTTCTGCTCTGGCAGTGTTTCCATCCACCCCTTCTCACCCCATGCACCCGGAAATGCCAAAACAAAYACATGTTTAAATGTCAGTGCACACAGTAATCTTTTAATCTATACCCAATATTTATTAAAGCATAAATTACAGGGAAAATCCTTTTCTTCTTCTTTGACTTTACACTATGGGGCCAATGTAAAGACACCACAGCACAAACAGGAATTTGGTCCAAGACTTTTTAAAAACCATGGAAAAATCAATGGACAAGATTCCATCTTGGTTGCAACAATTTCAGTCTGAAGGCATTGTCACATAACAATAATAATAAAAAACTCAGTACCCAGCTGAGTTTATTTGYCTTGCTGGAGATTGGGATCAAATGTTATTACAACTGGATGTGTCAATCATTAGCAGAGGGCTTTGTACCTGGCTTTCCCAATGACTGCAAATTTCACATTTAAGGTGTAAAACATCCAAAAATGGTTTCRGAAAATTACATCTCTTACAGTACCAGAGGTGAGAGGAAATTAAAGTGGAATACAAGCAAACAACCTCCTTTTTGGATGAATTTGTGCTTGAAAAATGCGCTGTTTTCCTGGTCATTATATCTGAATTTTGTAATACCTGTGACGTTGAATCACCTTGCCCTATCAGGAAACAGGAGAGCTATAAATCACCCTCCAGTGAAGAATTCCTGCCAATTCYACAACTACCTGAAGAAGGACAGAAGAAACTTCTAATCTTCCTGGAAATAGAAGGTAGGATTTGCCTTGATTCATTTTTCTTAAAATATTGTGATTTTTTTCATGTATTAAAATATAATCTGTCATCAGAAGACTTGTTTAAAAAWTTAGGATAGTCAGAGAAGATGATTTTATTGAGTGAAAAATAAGGATTATGTAGCCAAAGGTGTAAAACAARCTGAAACTAAAAGGGAGAGAAAATTGACAATAACAATAAAACAGTAGAACAATAAAACAATAAAAAAATAGATGAAAAAAAACCTGTACCAAGAAAACAGCATCTTGRTAAAWTRTATGTAYACAGAGAAAGGGACAGAGAGACAGTAAAACTTCTTGAATAGGGTTTATATTCAGCTCAGTAAATTCTATTGGTACATGTTACCATCCCCACCTATTTTCAGAGTGAGGAAATTACCCCTTTGTTTAATTGACCCTTCTGCAAAGTGGCTAAGTAGGATTTTGTGCAATAATGYTCTACAAGTGCAATGACAGAGACATTATTCTATTTCAGGTCTTTTTCATGCATAATAAAAAATAATGGGGATGTTCTTTTGTAAKGGTTATTCARTTARATGAATCATTTAAAAKACACTTTTTTTTTTYTTTTTTYTTTTTTTTTTTTAAGAAGGAGAGACGGGAAAAACATATTCACATGAGTTTGCCAAACTCATACAAACTAGGGATGCTAAAGCACCATCTTTCAGTGGCAGATCCCGGTATACAGATGGATTTGCAGGAAAGTCAGTAAGACTTGGCACAYGTCCTGATTTATGTTTGATTGAGGGGGAGCAGGGGAGGGGGAGAGAGAGACTGATTTTAGGACCAGTGCCTAGAAATTAATGCAGAGCAATTAAATTTACATCTCATAAACTGTAAGCATTTGGTTGAAATCGGTGGGATTGCCAAAAGTATGTTAATATCTTGGAGCGGRAAACCCACTGGGTCTTAAAAAGCATTCCAATGGCATTTCAAAACTTGTATCATGTATTAAATTATCAATTATATTTTACTGTAAGTTAATTCATAGAAAATATTACAGTGAATGAATGCTTTGCCCATGTCTCTAAGTTAGCTTTTTCAGCTTGGTTTGCAAAATAGAGTGCTTCAGTATTTCAGTGAGGAGTTATTTTTCCTTTAAAATGTGCTTTACATGCAAAATGGGGGRTTTTCTATTTGCATCTTATCATATTTTGTACTCAAAAGACATATTTTTGCTCATAACTTGAGTACAGCTAAAAATAACCCCCACTTCTATTTACTTTCTAGTTAGAAATTAAGTGAAGCCCATATTTTTTTCATTATATGGGGAGTATAAAATTTTGTTGCTAAACACCTAGGTCAGATAAAGTGCAAATTTTTGTAATGGCACTGAGAAGTAAGCATTAGAAAATTGAATAAGAAAAAAAATTCAGTGATTGTAAAGGAGGCAAAGATGATGTCAAAATTAAAACAGGGGACAGAAMGCAACACCAAGAGCAGGAGATCAATGACTTTTTTTTTTTTTGTTAAGTATCAGTACTTTTGCCCTTGGATCAACCAGATCTTCCCTCAACCGAAAGTGCTCGGAATAAGCCACCCTGTTTTGAAGGCTGTGAGAGTTTAATTGGGCAGATGTGACGAGCCTTTCCAGTTTTTTGGCTTCTGAGCCACAGCTGCCCAGAGCCACAGTCCATGGGTTGTTCAGCAGAGCTGGGGCAGCATCCCTGGGCACTGTGGGTCACCCCAGGGCAAGGGAAGAAAGCTGCTGAAGAACCAGGGCCGTGCTGGACCACCTGGAAAAGGGCATTTTTTCCTAACCACACGTTCTCTGTGAGCATCAGGGCTCTCCAGAGCACCTTGTGTTTTATATCAACTGGTTGCCTCGAGGTAAAGGGGCTTTGCTGAATGTGAAAGGATCAGCAAACCCTCCTGGCCTCTCCCCAAGAATAATTCAAAACTAAAACCAGCAGCCCCTCAAAACCAAACAAGTTAAGCTAATAATATACCTCTGTGGTRAACATGCCTGTGAATTCCCTCAGAGTGGGAGGCTGGGAAAATTGCCAGAACAAGTAAATTCCACTGCAGTCACCTGCTGGCCTGCCCATGAGCTGAGCAGGAACAAGCTGAACGTAACTCGTGCGACTGATCGCAGGTTCCTGAACTTTGCAGYGACCTCCTGGGTCACTGGGGCACTGCTCAGAGCCTCCCAGGAAAGTGCAGTCCTGGAGCCCAGGGTCTGGTGGATGCTTCTTCAATTAGAATTAGATATTTGTAGAATAACCTGAGCTGGATGGGACCCACAAGGATGATCAAAGTCACACTCYTGGCCCTGCACAGGAAACACCAAGAATGTCAGCCTTAGAGAAGGCTCTCATTTTCATGTTGTCATTCCTGTAATGGTAATGACCTGTGATGGTAATGACCTGTAGTAT
>NW_026623620.1:660497-672524 GCF_030028575.1 Malurus melanocephalus
AAGGAAGGAAGGAAGGAAGGAAGGAAGGAAGGAAGGAAGGAAGGAAGGAAGGAAGGAAGGAAGGAAGGAAGGAAGGAAGGAAGGAAGGAAGGAAGATGAGAAAAAGCCAGCAAACACTGGAGAAATATGTGTTATACATTCAGAGAAATGAAAGCTCAGTAAAAAAAGAAATCAATTCCTCATTCTCACCTTTTCAGGGATGATTCTGCCTATGGTGTTCCTGTGCCTCACAGCTGTGCTGCCTCTRTCCACTGGGCAGGTAAGACTCACAATTCATACTCGACTAATTTGGGGGGRCCCTGAGGCACTTGTGGATTGACTGAATATGGCTTTTCCTATTCACACCAAACACATGCAGGAAGGAAGATTCTGATGAGATATTTAGGACCTGGAAAGCATTTATCCTTGAAATCTCCTTCATTTCAAAGCTGTTGACTGGTTCCAGTGGCATGTCCTGATGAAGCACCACATGAGGCCTGTGATGATCCTGTGATTAAACAACAGATTTCTACAAAAGAAAAATATTGATAGGGATGTTTAAAATATGGCAGAGGAGAAACATATCACAAACACATCCACGCACTCAGCTGATTTTTTAGAATCTCAAAACCTCGGGTAAGAAATTACAACATTAGTAACTAAATCTGATTCTGTTGCCTGAATTTGGGAGTCTACAGATGCATGAGGAATTCCAGAACATCTCAGTCCTCCACAGAGGGCTGGAAGATACAATGCAGGAATCAGAGTTATGATTGCTAAACTCTACACTGTGGAACCACCAAAATGCTGCTGCACACTGAAGCACCCCAGAGACACTCAGGAAACAAAGCAGATCCCAGCCCTTCCTCCCACACAAGGATTATCCCTTTGGTTGATATCAGAATTTTAGCATTTTATTTCCTACACGGGACGCAGGACTTAGTTACATTCAAATAAAACAGAAATACAACATTTTGTTTTGATTTAGGAACCTGCAGCTCTCGATGCTCTGTCAAGTAGCAGAGCAGAACAGCAAAAGCTGATTGTTGACAGACATAATGCCCTCAGGAGAGGAGTAAAACCAACTGCCAGCAACATGATGAAGATGGTAAGTTGTGTGCTGTAAATCTATTTTTAATGAGCAGTGGACTCCATGAGAGAAGCAGGACTGTGTGCAGGGTCACATTATTTTGTTTAGCCACAAATTCCTTCTCCAGACCTTYCATAAGGATTGAGCACAGCCAGCACCAAGAGAAACATAAAGCTGGCCAGGTGGAAGAAAAAGTCTGGAAAAATTTGTGGTGTGTGAACAAAATCTGTTTCTTTTGAAAGAAAATTTAAAAGAGAATAAAGATCCATAGCATTATTAATGTCTTTCAGATGCATTCCTCATCAGACTTCACAGTTTCTATYCCCTGGGTGCTCAGTAACTTTACTCCTACCAACCCCTCCCCTCAAAAAATGGGGTGAAAAGGATTTTGCATTTGATGTTTTTCTTATTTTAAATGTAATTTCTAAACGTGGCTCGTTTATGAGGGGTTATTCACAGGTATGTGTCTGAATGACTGATATTTTATTTTTTTCATTAAGGAATGGAGCCCTCCAGCWGCAGAGAATGCCCAAAATTGGGCCAATCAATGCACTTTAGGGCACAGCCCTCCTAATATGAGGAGAACGAGTAAGTGAAGCATGAGAGGAACTGAATAATGTCACACATTATATTTATGTGACCACTTGGGGGTTTTGCTTTTTGGGGGGAAATGAGATGCAACTTATATTCAATTTTGATTTTGTTACTCATGGCACAAAGGGAAATTTCTAGGTAGAGCTCTGCYCAAGAGTGAGAAAAGTTCAATCCCATTCTCATCCCAATCGCATCAGTTTCATATAGGCATATCTCATTTTCTACAGTAAATGAAAAATTAAATCACAGTGATAAAGCATAGTCTCCTAAATTATCCATCAGAAAGAGAATCTAGATCCACTTTGTGGCAGAGACCATCCTGCATGTGCTGGATCAAAATGTCTGGGAAGAAAAGGTAAAGAGTGAAAGAACAAAACTGGCTGCAGGTACCAAGTGTCTTTTCTCAGACCAGATTTAGAGTTTTAAATCCCCTGGCAAATTTCAGCCTAGAATTTTTTTGAGGTTCAGATTAATGCTTCATTCAGTCACTGAATATTGAAGTCACAGCTGTACCATGTGACAGCCAGCATGCTGCTGAATGACTTCTGCCCACACCACATCTAAAGTGTGCATAGTCCTGCCCATACTTTTTCCCTAAATCCCAAATCCCGTTTTTTTGGTTTTTTTTTCCGGGGTGAATCCCAATTGAGGATTTATGCATATACAGTAAGGTTGGACATAAATACAAACAGTAGGTGAAGGCAGTGTAGGCACCTTCCTGTGTACCAGGAGTAAATTTTGAATTWTTGRGATTTTCCCAGGATTAGTGGGCTGYGACTTCASTAATGACTATGTTGGTGATTTCCAAAAAACAAAATTACAGGCATGAACCCATGGTGCCCCTGTGCAGGTGTTCCTACAGCCAGGCAGGAGCTCTGCCAACAGCCAACCCCAGCCAAACAAGCCATGATGCAAACTGGCCAGGTGACAGCTTCAGTATTTACAGGGTGATGTCACTCACCTGGAAAAAAATAACCATTGGATTGACAATTTCTATGGAAACCAACCCACCTTCTGCTGGTTTGTTTTATTGGTTTGTTTTTTGGTTTTTTTTTTTTTTTTTTTCTCATGTGTTTGTTCTTTATTAATTTCTCAGTTCCACTTTCTTTTCAGATGTAACTTGTGGTGAAAATCTCTACATATCCTCTGCCCCAGTCCCATGGACAAACGCTCTTCAGGCTTGGAGCAATGAGGAGAAGAATTTCARATATGGAACTGGAGCAAAAACAAAAGATGCTATGACTGGCCATTACACTCAGGTAGATATATTATATATATACTTGGTTTTTTTTTCAGGCTGAACAAATAAATGTTAGCTGAGCAGGTTTTACTCTCTCATCTTTAAAGGAAATAAGCACAATGGAGACATGAGAGTTATTCTGACAAARCATGGTGAAAACTTTCAAAGTAACAGATTTAGAATGAAAACAATAGGCAAAGTAACAAAATTAAAATGAAAATAATAGGCTAAGTGTCTTTATGGTGTAAAGACTGGGGTATTTCAAGACTTCAGGAAGAAACAACTTATTTTGTTTGTTTGACATATGAAAATTGCCCAGACCATGCAAAAACACTCTTATTAAAGTAGTAGCAAGGAAATATAAAGAGGTTTGTCACAGTCTACAAAGTTCCTTTGACTCCACAGAGCTGGACAATATCTTATCCTAAACTTCTGTGTTATCTGCACAAAACATGGGATATAAAATTTTACATCATGATTGCTACATCAACAGTTTTCATTGAATGGAGACATAAATACAAAATCAAAAGTTTTATACAAATGTGTCTTAAATTATTATTATTATATCCCCAATATTCTTTGGTTGAGGTGAAAGCAGGTGTTCAGTAAAATATGACTATTATTTTACTATAAAAGGTAAATAAAGTGAAAACATTATTTCTATAGTGTATATTGTATTTAAATTATTTCCAGATGTATATTTTTCATACTTCCTGATTTTTATTTTTATGCCTACAGATGATTTGGCACAATTCTAATGAAATTGGATGTGGTTTGGCTTTCTGCAACAATACTAAAAGTTACTTCTATGTCTGCCAGTATTGCCCTGCGTACGTATTGATCCTGATTTTGGTAATTCTTATTCCATTATCAAAATTAGTCAGGAGTTGGTGAAATTTGTAACAGGGCACGTCACCAAGAGCTGAGAAACAGGTCTGAAGAGTGCATTAAGAATTAGAAAAGACAGAAACATACTTATCAAAAGAGTTTTCAAACAAGCAAAATCATAAAATACCTAAAAGCAAAAGCAATTTTCAGATTAAATGGCATTTGCCTAAAAATCCTATTTTTTATAATAGTTAATTGGAAATRTTTTCCCCATTCTACTTGAAATCTCAGTTCAGAAAGGCAGATCAATATGTGCATAATTAATATTAAAAAAATAATGGGAATTTTAAGGTAAAGTGATGATTTCAAATACTGCCTGAAATTAATTTCCACATCACAAGGTAATATCTCCTTGAGGGCTGACCTTGACTGACCATCAGGAGCTCACCCAGCCTCTCTATGAGTTTTCTCCTCAGTAAGAAAGGGGAATTAAACATATGGCAAAAAGCTCATGGGTCAAGGGYRGGRGAGWTCATTCACCAGTTACTGTCACTACTTGTCTTGGGAAAATTAATTTAATATTTTGCCAATYAAATCAGAGTAGCATAGAGCCTCTATCACCATCACACAGCTCCAACCTGGAGCTGGCCAGCAATGCCCCTGMCTGCAACAGAGGCAGCTCTGGTGTCTTCTCACCCCTGCAAACTCCTCCCACTCTCTGCCCACTGCCAAAACATTCCCAAATAAACCCAAAGCAGATGTAAAAATTGGTTGACATGTAACCAAAGACCCAGTGTAAATATAAGTTTCATAAGTAACTGAGTGTGACTGTACATGTCTTTATAAATAAATTTTCCTCTCAGATATGATGCAGTGACTCCATAGCTGATGTTGGTAACGTTGATGTTTCAGGGGAAACCTGATAGGGTCACTGAACAGACCCTACAAGGAAGGAGAGCCCTGTGGGGATTGCCCCAATGCCTGTGAGGATGGATTATGCAGTAAGTTCTGACCATTTCAATTGTGAGCTGGGTAAAGTTGATCCTTTAAAAAAATYCTAAACAACAGTTAATTTATGCAAATTGAATTTTTGGAAAGTTATTTGCTGAAATACTAGGCCAAAAGCACTATTGGAGAATCACATTTCACCATGCTGGGTGCTTTAAGTCAGTGAGAGGATGCTTTCCCTTGCCTAGGAGAGATTAATTCTCATCTTTGAATCTAGAAAATTCCAGGAAAGGAGAGGACTTCTTTATCTTTATTCTCCTTCTTCGTCATTTGAACAACAGTGGCAYATCAAGTGGCAGTAGCAACGCACTTGATAAGAGCAAGTGACAAACCAGAGTTTTTAGAATCCTAATAGGAAATAAAAACATATGGSCTGAGTCTCATAATGGAAAATTTACTTTCAATCTTCTGTTCTGGAATGAACCCAATTCTCATCACAGGCTGTAGCATAAAGAAAATTTAAAACACCTTTATGTGTAAGTGAGAAATCTCCTTGAGAGAGACAAGTGTTTGTATGGGTGGTCAAAGTGTTTGGGTACTGCTGGGGAGTAAATGGCAACAAAGAGGAAAAAAATATAAAGAAAATAATGTTGATGAAAAATCATTCTGAAAGGACACACTGCAGGTTTTCACTTCCCACTCACAATTAGTTTTGTGTTTCAAATCCTTTTCAGCCAACCCTTGAAAGTTTGAAGGCACTTTTTTCCAACACTCTTGGCAAAGTGTCCAGGATGCATCCAGAGCTTTGTCAAGTCCACTGCCCTGCTCCTGCCAATGCAAAACTGAAATAAAATAACAAGCTCAGCTTTTGCCTTCCGGGACTCCATCCCCTTAATGACTTCTTTCACAAAAACTTCAGTGCAGTGACTCACACAAGGAAGAGGATGTGCATATTCTTTTTATATAATGGTCTAGAACGTGGTAATTCAAATTTGTTTTTGGATGCCATATATATATAATATTTAGTTTTCTCTTTTTTTTTTTTTTTTTCCAAAAGTGTTACCTAACAAACTTCCTTTTAAAATTCTGTGATTTCGTGTGTTTACTATGTTCCTGGCATAGATGGATAGAGCTTGGTCATGTAACTTGATTAAACTACTTTTAACTTGATTGAAATTTTAAATTGTTGTACTGTTAATGGGACCAGAGGATAAACAGGATTGTTTGAAATATGTAATTCTTAAAAAAAAAATTAGAAGAGCAGAACAGTTTCCTCTAGAACTATTCTGGTTTAGAATCTGTTGCTGACATATGTTCTACTGTAAAATGCTCAGTTGTGAAAAAACACTGAAAAATACCCCAAAACTAATCCCAATATAGTTCATTTAAATTAACAATCTTGTTTACAATGTGAGATTGCACTTAAATACAGGTAACGAAACCTGACTTGTAATGAAAAAGGACTGTCTGAGAAAAGGGTTTAATCCACAATTAATCAAAAGGGGGAAGGTCCATGCTTTTGGAAATTTTGTTTTTAATAACAAGTAGAGTTGTCTCCCAAAATGTTTTTTTCAATATCTTCCTTTGCTGTATCAGTCATTMAATTACTCATTCTTCACTGACCAATCCATTGTAATTTTGATTCTTTCTTACCTTGAAATAAAATTCACTAAGTTACTTTGTGACTTTATTGGCACTGGGTGTTGAAGGGAGCCTAAATCTTTAGCARCAGAAGCAGACACAGCTCAGGTGAGACTTCCTAGGCAAAAGGCAGAATTCAAGGATCCAACCTCCTATCAGAGAGAAATAATTAGCATAAATAACCTGCAATCCCCACTCTGTGACCTTTGGGAAGGATGAGTCCCTCTGTGCAGTCAGCAGTAGGGCTAAATATTATTTCAATCTCACCTTACAAAGGTTTCACACTCCTGTCCTCGTTTAGTAAGGGAACTGCTGTCAATAATTAAGATTTCAAGTCCCAGAGTCCTTGGCACAGAATGATTTCACCACACATTTGTGACTCATTCATTTCAGTGGCATTTATTCTAGTGTGGAAGATGAGTATTAAGTTAAAAGTTCAGTTTCACAACTCAAAGTGCTCACTGTTTGCGTTGGTAATTTTCCTCGTTCGTCTCCTCTCATTTTCGCCTCTATGACACGCTGCCCTCTCAGCTGGAGACAAGTCTAAAAGCAAATTAAGCAAAGTCAGGGCATAGCTGTGAGTGCTGGAACATGACTTACTAAATTCTGAAATAATTAGCACAGGTCCAAGTAAGAATAATTACATTGAAATAGTTAATGCAGTGCTGTCATCAATAAGTGGACAGTACCATTACCCTCACTCCTGAAAGAGTTCTTTRYCATGAATAATGGCTTAAGAAATCMCAGAAYCACTGAGGTTGGAAGAGACCTCTAAGATCATCGAGTCCAAACATTTACATATCAGTGCCAGGTCCACCACCAAACCATGTCCMTAAGCACCAGAGCTGCACATTYCTTGAGCATTTCYAGAAATGGCAATTCCACCACTTCCCTGGGCAGCCTAATGTGGTATTTGACAATCCCTTCTGTCAAGAAATTCTTTGCCAATATCCAATCTAAAACCTCCCCTGGCACAATTTGTAGCCATTTCCTCTTGTCCTATTGTTTGTAACCTGGGAGAAGAGACCCCAGTGGTTACAACCTCTCTATAGGTTGTTGTAAAGTGTGAGAAGGTCCCCCCTGAGCCTCCTTTTCTCCAGGCTGAGCCCCGCCAGCTCCCTCAGCAGCTCCCATCAGACTTGAGCTCCAAACCCTTCCCCAGCTCTGTTGTTCTCCCCGTACACCCCAGACCCTCAAATGTTTTCTTTGTGATTTTTATTCCCTCCCACTGCTACCCAAACCTCAAGAACTCATTTCTCAGTCACTCAGGAGAGGAAAGGAATAGTGCAGTGAGTTAAAAATGTATCATCATTAGTTATGAAGCCTGTGGAGATTCCTATTGCTGTTGAAGCACTAAGAGCTGTAGGATGGGTGGATGGATTTTACACTTCTACCATATTGTAAGCCTTGATTCACTTATTTTTCAGGGTTTAAAGAAATGTTCTTGAAAACTGAAAAGCAAAAACATGCAGTACACTCTTAATATGTGCCTAGAGCCTGGATGAATTTGATGCTTTAATGTGTGGCAATGATGTTTCAACTGAGAGGATGGAAAGATCTTGAAGAGTCCCTCCTGAAACCATGGATTGCGTCTCACTGAATTTCTCCTGGCAGCATGAGGCAACAGAACTTTCCAAAATTTAAAAAAAAAAAAAAAAAAAAAAAAAAGATTTTGTGCATTCTTAAAGTAACATTTGTTCTCTGGGAAAGGGAATTGAAAGGAGCAAAGGGTTTGTTCTTCTAAATAAAATAAGCAAATTTTAAGTAAATGCCAATGCATGCCAAAAATGTCAAGACCTATAGTAACTTCCTAATTGTTTATGCTGTTTTTTTATTATTTGCTACTTATTATGCTGTATCTGGTTCCAGACTGTCCATAGTCTACATCAGCCAGGTTTGGATTCTCTTCTGCAAAAGTAAAGACATCACAAAAATACAATGAACTTTATAATGACCTTAAAATAAAATTGGGACTGTTCCATTTGAAATATCATTCATTTGAGCAGAAAAGTGCTGCCTTTACTACTCCTGTGGAGATAATTCTTATTGATTTTCTCTGCAACAATTAGCCACGATAAGCTTTTCAGATAGTGTTATACAACAAGGAAATGAACATTCTTCCAACTCTTTTCCAGGYTATTTGCAGATGGATTTCCTGACTTTTTGTCTGTGTCCACCTGCTCTGCTGCATCAGATTGCTGAACAGGTAAAAAAGACAAAATGTAAAGAAAACAAAAATAATCTACAGATGGTTTTATTTGTAGATTATCATTTTACCATTTTGCATCCAGAGAAGAAAGCAGCACATCTATACTCAGGAAATGCATGTTGGGATCATACAGGAGCCAGAGAACTTATGTGCCTCAGCTGACCCAAGAAATGCTCCAGAACGTGGTGTTTTGCACCCTGAGATCCAGCTGTGGATCCCACAATCCTCTGTTTGGCACCCAGGCTGCCCACACAGCGGCTTTCACAAGAGAGAAGCATCTCCAAATTAGATGTTAATTGCAACAAACGAGCRAGAAAGAAATAAATCACTTGATTTAGTTAAGTTTAATAGGAATCAAGATTTTAATCCTCCCACTCCCTCCATGCTGGGGTGTACACAAGGGTTAAAGATTTCCCTTGGCATGGCTATCAGAGGCAGWTAGGACCACACATTTGGATTTAAGCAGCTGCATTTCTCCCTGAGCTGTCTGTAAGGATCCTTTAATCTCAGTCTCAGCCTGTCCACAAACCAGCACTTGCTGTAATATGTTAATAAAAACCCTCTAATTTCTTAGCTCAAAGTATCAGGGCCTGCCCATTTTTTCCTCTGCCTATAACACGTTTGGCCACAGTTTGCTGGGATTATCAATAAGTAGCAGTGCTGTACCAAAAAATTGCTGTTACTTTCCCCAAAATTTTGCTGTTAATGCTGTTCTGGCCTCATCATGGAAGTGAAGTTACCCAAGGTGGGCCACACAGGTTGGAAGAGGAAAATCATCCCCAGTGCCCTCCCTACATTTCCTCCTTAYTGAACTGATTTCACTTCCTAATCTGGCAGAAAGCCTTCCAGAGCCTGGCTGGTCCTGAGACAGCCAGCCACAGATAGGAATAATTGAGGATAATTCAGGATAGGAAGAAATGTTGTGAAGTTCTACCAGGGTAGAATTAGATTTGATATTGGAAAAAAAATATTTTCACTGAAAGGTTGGTCAGGCATTGGAACAAACTGCCCGGGGAAATTGTGGAATCGCCAAAGAAATRGGAAGATGTGATCCTTAGGGCCATGGTTTGGGGGTGAACAGGGGGATCCCAGACTCAGACATAGCGTTGAGATGAGGGATAAAACCATCATTTGGTCACACCATAACTAGCAGTATTAACAAGTACAAACAAGATGCTGCTTTTCCCTAATTCACCCCTTCTCCCTACTCAACAAATCCACATCTGGCTGTGCTAAGAAGTAACCAAGGCAGTTTTAGCTCTCTTCAACAAAAGTGTCCAGGTGCCTGGTGAACTCCTGCTGATATAAACCAGGACATTAACCCAGCAGAAAAAAATCCCTCTGGTTTCTCTTAGAGGGGGTAACTCCTCTCCTCTAATCACAACAACAAAACTAAAAACCGAAAGTAACTGTATGTGCTTGACTTACCTGTACCCTGTTCCTGCTGGAATTAAACATAATATTCACATAAACTCACAGCGTTTCCTGAGGTGTGGGGAGCAGCTAAACAAGGCTGTGTTTCTGGTTTGAACGTGCCTTAAGAAAKAGAAAACAGGTCAGAAAAAGCACTCGTTAAGATGAAAATCCTCTACAGAGCGACTGCTAAGATTTTAGCGCCGGGGGAATACATTGCAGAGGCTGTCATGTATTTATCTCTCAGCTTATCAGAGGAGGGGTGTCAAAGGAAATGATCAGTGCAAGATAAGCTAGTTGGAGCCTGACAAGACCATGTTTTCTGGGCTGCCCGAACAGCGACACRGGGACGTGTTAACCAGCATCGTTAGCAAAATCAGGGAGGGGGAATTGCACATCTGATGGCACTTGTGAGGAGCAGCCACCACCTAATGAGTGCCACGGGTCCGCGGTTTGCGCCCGCACCGCCGGCTGCGGCTGCGAAACGAGGAGGAGATAAAAGATAAGGAMAGATAAAGTGGGGTGTCATTAATCAGCTTCCGCAGACGGAGCGATCAGCGGAGAGCATTTAATGATGCATCGCCCCGAGCAGCTCGGTGCCTGAGCCTGATCTCAGCCTTTGCACAAAGCATCTCCCCCATTCCCCGCTGCCTTTGTTCCCTTCCTGAACCGCAGCTCCGGACCTGCTCGGCTGGTCCTGCCAGGAGGTGATGCACAGTGCATAGGTTGCCTTTCTGTAGTTAYATTTATATTATAGTTATATAAAGATAGTTATTTCTTAAGGAAATAACTGCAAATATCAAGGCCATTTAGGCAAAATGGTAATTATCAGCCAGTCCACCCATTACCAGCTGAAAAAAGATTGTGCAGGTTGAGCAATGAAGATGCTGGTTAGTCAAGGAGGAGCACACAGCTGCTGAGTTCGACCAAAGTCGATGAGTTTGCCTATGAAAACCTCAGGAACATCAGTATGAATTCATGTGCTCAGTTCATGTTCATGTGCTCAGTTCTGGGGAAGCAGCAGGCATGTTTCAAAGACAGCAATTGTGCAATATGCCTGAATATTCCAGGTGTATGGAATGCATGTGGTGTGCGCAGTGCTGACCCTCCTCCTGACTGGGAAACACATCAACAACTGCAGTGCACTCTAAAAACAGCCCTGAGAGCCAGGGCAGCAATGGGACACGTGTGTACACRYGTGTGCAYGTGTGTGTGAGGTAGCTGTGAGCAGCTAAGCAGCTGAAGATGTGGAGGGCTGTGGTTTTGCACTGCTTCTCACAGAGGAAATACAGCACATTTCAATCATTCTCACAGAACCTTTGGAGACACCAAAAACAGACTCCAAAGGTGATGAGAAGATGAGAAGGTGAATCACATGTCCATTGCAATGTAACACATTCCCTGTTGGTCCATCACTGATGGCATTCTACACTCAGAAGAGCGAACATTTTCTCCACGGCATGACCTGCATCTMTTCTTAACTTCAGCCCCTTTTTTATAGATCTTCCTCTGAAACATCTGTAAAAACATCTTCCTCTTTCCATCCATCCTTTTTTTCATATCTGTCTGTGCTGACAGGTTACACAGAGCCAGAACATGGATATGAGCACTGAGGTGGTTTCCTGTGCCTTTATAATCTTAGTCCTGATGCTATTTTGGCTTAGACCAAATAGCATTATCTTCCAGAAAAGCCTTGGCATGTTTGGCAGGTTAATAATGCCAAGAACCCTTCAACATCTTGGAAGAAAGAGAGAGCTCATCTCTACTGACCAGAGCCAAACCAGCGGCCCTAAAACCCAAAATGTTATCTTAGATACACAATACTGCAGAGATAACATTCATATCCTTGCAGCTCTTCCTCACAGCTCTTCCAAAAACAATTATTTTCCTCATCATCACCCTGAAAGACATATAGAAAAGCAAATAGCTTGATTCAGGTGATACTTCTTAAAAATTCTTGGTAATGCCAAGGCAGTCATTTACTTTATCTGCTCATCCAGCCTGTGCCAGAMACSTGCTGTAAGAAAAGGAGAATGRCTTGGGTTGGAAGGGACCCTAAAAACCTTATCAAAAATACATTTCTAA
>NW_026623620.1:672994-674797 GCF_030028575.1 Malurus melanocephalus
AGTGCAGGTTAACAGAGATGTTTCCTTGGAGCAGAGCTGAGTGTGACAATCTGATTTCAGGCTGTTTCTTCTCTCTGACTTTAGAAGAAGGGCAAAGTATTTACCTGATCAATTTATGAGTAGCTGTGAGAATCTGTCACGTTTGACACGGTGCCAGAACATGTAAACTGCTCAGTGCATCACAATTCAAATCTCTCCTGACTCTGTTCACATATATTTTGGTCAAATTATCAGAAAATAATATTTCCATCTAAAACTGCATTTCCAACTATTACAATAACTAAAGAATGAACCTGACTTTAATAAATACTTAGGAAGTAATTCAGATTTGAGAGAGCCTATTAAATGTGTTTTACCCTTGTATGCATAAATAAAACGAATTTTCTGAAGCATTTTTCTTCAGAGCCTTCATTTTTTAAATTTTTTTTTCCCTCCAAAGTCATGCTTTCTCTTCTGTCATCAACGAACGAAGTGCCYGGATTTAATTGATTTAAATATATTAGCTTAATTACTGGAAACATTCTAAAAACAAGTTAAAAAAAGATTTTTAAAAAGGGTCAAAGCCCCCTGTAATATATGATAGGGATATATACACACAAATATATCTRATATATGTCCTTGACAGGGATACAGTCCAGCTAAACTAACAGATTCAGTTTCTACAGATTTGGCTGCAGATAGTTGGTTTTTATTGCATACTGATATAAGTTATTGAGTATCAAAACTACAAAATCAATCCAAGCTGTTGAAGTGATTTAATTTCTATAATAAAGCACATTTTCATTAACGAAGATAAAATGACAGGACTGTGCAGGGGACGGGATATTCCATGGAAAATGTTGAAATCTGGTCCCAACTTTGGTGACACAGGTGGCCCTGCTCCTCCTCAGGATGGAGACAAGATTCTTTAATTAAACTGAGCCACATCAGACACTCTGTGATGAACTGTTTTTTTATTCCATGGCATCAGTCTGACACTCGTGGGGTTCTGAAGTCTGGCTGTGCCCCATCGGGTGGCAGCAGAGGGTGACAGATGATGGGCAGTGCTGGCAGATGTGCAACAAGATCATTCTCTTTCAGCATTTTCCCCTTGCCCCATCACAGCTGGAATTTTACTGCACACACAAAACTGCTCAGTCTGGTTCGGAAATTTGTCTTCATTGAAAATATAGGAGTGCCCTCTGGTGGAAAACTGAACAGTTGAAGCTCCAGTGTCACTAAAAAATAGCTTTTTCCTCAACTGCAGATATCAATTTGTTGTTGATAAACCAAAAGCTCGGGTCAGTTCTTGGTTACATCAGATATTTCAAGGCCAGGTTGGTTGTTCTGTGCTTTGTCATTCTGCAAGAAATCTTCAGAGCCCTGAGGCTCCAGGTTGTAAAACCAGGGGCAGTGATTTGGTGAAAATATCAGAGAATCACAACATGTTTTGGGTTGGAAGGGACCTTAAAGACTGTCTGGACACTTTCCACTGTCCCAGATTTCTCCAGCCTGGCCTTGGGCACTTCCAGGGATTGGGCATCCACAATTTCTCTGGGAAAACTGTTCCAGCTTTGAATTTTYCTCCAAGAATGAGCGGAATCCCCTTGCTCTACAATCTGGAGCTCTGTTCAGGTGTATGCCAGGGTTTGGCTGCTTATTTTCCTGATATCCACGACTCAAGTGCTTATCTTTGATTCCTGCTGTTATGAAAGACCAGAGGGAAATTTTGTAGAGGGTCATCAAAGTAAAAACAGAGAAATTTAACAGTGTTGAGATATGTGTGTTAGTAGCTTCATTATTTAAAAAGGAAAACATCAACAT
>NW_026623620.1:675317-712384 GCF_030028575.1 Malurus melanocephalus
AAAGAAAGAAAGAAAGAAAGAAAGAAAGAAAGAAAGAAAGAAAGAAAGAAAGAAAGAAAGAAAGAAAGAAAGAAAGAAAGAAAGAAAGAAAGAAAAAGAGAGAAAGAAAGAAAATCAAGGAAAGGAGTAACAATTTGCTAATAAACTCAGGTTTTTAGATGATGATGTTGTTTTAAGGTAAATATATGTTACCTTGATTATTTGATAACCTGAACAGAGCTTGTGATTTGTTGCTTGGCACTAAAATTATATTTGGAATAGATGAAAAAATRCTCTGCCTGTACAATATAGAATATTAAAGAAAAATTGCTTTGGCAAACARCAAGTTTCCTGGTAAACACTCTCTGGCTCTGTGGGAACGGTACTTCACTGACCCAAGGTGTTTGCTTTCCACAGAGCAAAGGACAAGCAAAGAAAAGGTCTGTGAGACCTAAATCTGCAGGTCTGGCATATGGGAAGTCACAATTTTAAAACTTTTTTATATTTCTCTCCTAAAGCCACACAGACATGGGGATAATCCAGGCAGTGGAATTTAAACCCCTTCTCATACACAGGGAAATGCAAAATATTCCCATTTAAATGGCTTTAAACTACAAGAGAACAATGGGATGTCAGAGGTGGAGCCAAGGCTGATGAAATTCACCACCAATATTTAAAGAACTAACTGAGCAAATCTTTGAACCATGATCAAGGTTCAAGGCAAGGTTGGATGAGGCTTTGAGCAACCTGTTCTGCTGCCTCATCCCTGCCTGGTGGAACTTTATGATCTTTAAGATCCCTTCCAATTCTGTGATTCTGTGATTTTAGACAAATTTATGAAGACAATCAACACACAAAAATAATTTAGAGAACTGTAAGAAGTATATGGAACTTCTGCCCAAAAAGGGAAATAAAGGAGCATTTGAATCATTGATCTCATCTGATCCAGGGAAAAATTGTGAATCTAATTATTGAAGAAAGCAATGAATAAAACCATGGAAGCCATGCTGATGGCAAAATACATCTAATATTTCAAATTTCCATCAAGCAAACCTGTGAGATGAAGAGGCCTCGTGGTAGCAAAGTTCTTAAAAGGGATCTTTTACAATTCCCTTGATGTACCCAAAGCAAAAGTGTGATACAAGTTAMTCTGTTGCTCTGGTATGCAAACAGCTGGCAAAAAAGGCCAAAACCTGCTTGTGATCAGCTGGAAGAATCAAGGTTAAAATGGAATAATTATGTCAAGTGGCTGGGTATGGTAAAATAAACACAAACAGTATGACCTGGAAAGTGTCAGGGCTGGTTTGGGTTGGAAATTCATTCATTGTGTCATTAACACCAGATACAGACAAGGTTGCCAAGGGACTGTTCAGAAATAGCATGGTTTGGATGCACCAGAAGAAAAACACTGTTCAAAGGGGAAATGGAATTAGGAAAGGACTGCTTATTTGAGAGGAGATAATGGGGTCTGAGGGAAGGGAAAAGATGGGCTCAAACCCAGAAAAAATGGAAAATGAAAAGTAGAAATGAAGAACAACAGGAAGTGAAGAACATCTACAGACATCAGAGACAGCTGAGGGTCACCCACTGGACAACATYCATCAGGTCAATGTCTGGGTGAGGGGAACAGCACTGGGTCTCAGTATTTATGAAACTGTAATTTGTTAGTGGCTCTAGATCTCAGTTCACAGTTCAGAGATGTAATTAATGGCTTCATGTTTTTATATAAAAGCCTTCAGAGCAGACAATTAACATTCACAGAATCAGAGAATCGCTGAATCACAGAGTGGTTTGGGATGAAAAGGACCTGAAAGATCATCTTGTTCATCCCCTGCCATGGACAGGGACACCTTCCACTATCCCAGATTGCTCCAAAGCCTGTCCAGCCTGGCCTTGGACACTTTCAGGGATACAGGGGCCAGAAAACATACACAGCTTCTCTGGGTACCCTGAGCCAGGGTCTCCCCACCCTCACAAGGAAGAATTTCTTCCTAATATCTCATCCATCCCTGCCTTCTGTCAGCTTGAAATCATAGTCCATTGTCCTGTCACTCCATGTCCTTGCCAAAAGTCCCTCTCCAGCTTTCTTGAAGCCCTTTAAGGTGCTGAAAGGTGGTCCAAGATCTCCCTAGAGCTTTCTCTCCTCCAGGCTGAGCAATCCAAATTCTCTMAACCTTTCATATTCCTCTAAGTATTTAGTTCAATTGTGAGCCCACAACTTCCTGACACTCCCCAGGGTATCCTAACAGGSCTCCAGCTAAATTCTGGAAAGCCACAAATCTTCCATATTCACTTTGCAATATTCTGAGCACTGCAAGGTTGTCTTGGGCATCTTGTTTTATAGGGGTTGGTGCCAAACTCCTTACAGGCAGCTGCACTTAAGGCTTAGGTCTCCACTATCCTGCAAGATCTCCCTCCTTCTAATGGAATAGCTAACTCAGATGTAGAAACCTGCATTTCAGAAACCCTCTTTTAATTAGACTCAACTGTATTTTATGACTTCTCTCAAGTGAGTCCATTCATTGATTTATGAAGGACTACATGTATTTGCTTTTCACTGCCTTGACCATAGAAAAGCACTAAGGCAAGCATGTGGACTGAGATATCATTGATACTCATGTGAATAGTTGGATGTTTTCCATCAGCAGAAAGCTGTCAAAATTGTGTATCAGTTTCAATCAGAATTTATTTTTTCCTTAGCAATTATTTTTCTGCAGTTCATTGAAGAACACTGTGTTCTAGGTTCTTCTTTCTGGGCTGTGTGAACATTTTCTGTCAGAGCACACCTCTTTAAAGAGAATAATCTTGCTGGATGCAGAAAGCAGGAATCATTCTCCCTTTTTCTCAGGCCTTTTCCAGCAAATAAATGCTCCCTCTTGCCTTTTTCCCCAACCAGCCCAATGGTTCCTTCATGTCAGGTTGTGGAATGGCTCTGTTTTAGTGAGATCTGTGGAAAGCCCCCTCAGTCAAGATAAGYTTCTTTGAATGGGTATTTAAAATACCCTTGGGTTATGCAGCTTATATTMATCTTTTATCAAGTGATTTCCAGGTCATGGTATAAAATCCATGCCATTACCAAAAAAAGTGAGAAGCCACTCCACAAAGGCCAAATACATTTGGTTCAGGAAATATCATGAGTCAAACTGTGTTTAATCAGCAATATTGTTTCCAAATGACTCTTCAAGCTTAGATTCCAGGACTTTAAGTGGAGATTCTATGGGAACTTCTTTTCACAGCTCCAAATATTTCTCACTTGCTTACTGCCGCCAGTCCAATAAAGTGCTCTGTGTGAGACTCACTGATTGGGAAATCAGAATTTCCTGTTTTCTGATACATTTTAACATAACTTTTTATTGCAATAAGTTTAAGGTATCTTTTACCAACTGGGTACTATTTCAAGAAGACCAACCTTCTGGTTTACTTTTATGACAAATGAGAAGGCTAAAATGCTCACATGTAAGCATTTAGGGAATATAAGCATTTTAAGGAATTAATCTCAGGCCTACACTTTTTTTAAAGATTACACAGTAAAAGACCCCACATTGTTTTCAGTAGTGCTAAATTACAGACAATCTTTTCCCAGCAAATACATGTAGCAAATGAAGGGGTATTCGTTAGAAACTTCAATTTGTGTAGACTTTTTTCCTCAGACAAGTATGTTCAAAGTCATCAACCACCTAACTAAAGTCAACCTGCTTAATCCATGAGTAAAAAAAAAGCCTGCAGATGATCATTGCATTTGAGATATCTGTGATAGTTTGAGTCTTCCYTTCTTTGTGTCTTTCACTATCAGTTAGAGTGAAAGGGGTGTATTTCTTGTTTCCTTTTAAAAAAATAAATTAATAAATCACCTATATCAAAAGTCAAGAAATGCCATTATGGTATGTTTACTCTGTTTCCTGTTGGCCAGCCTTAATTTAAACAAGGGATCTTTTCTAAAAGATCAGGCTTTTGTTCAGTTATATCTGAGTCACACAGAGGATGATATATCTGAAAAAAAAAATGTTGTTCTAATGGTTACCATGCAGAATTCTTTCTGTTCATTTTCTGTGGCAGCTCCTTCCACGCTGTTGTTATAATCCACCTACAAAAGGCATTGGTTTGTTTGGTTTATGGAAGAAATGTTATTGAAGGGATGTAGCTTATCTCTCTCATAGATCTGTATCTGATATTTTCTCTTATTCTAATATAACATTTTAAATATATTAGATTTGTTGCTTCCTAAAGATTACTTCAGGAGTGAGTTTTATTTATTCACAGGAAAAAGTCAAGCTCAGGTGGAAGTGCTTTCACTACTGAATTGTCCCAGGATGTGGAATGAGTTTTAGCCCAGATTTCTGGAGCCAGATCTTTGATGTCCCCTGGTACAAATTTAGAAAATATTTCTAATGACTTACTAGATCTAAAGTGTAGCTTAAGTGATAATCTGTATCTGCTTTAAAAACAACAATTATGCATTTTTGCACTGCTCAGCTTTGCCACATTTCAGCAAAGACTGAAAAGAGCATGAACACACACACATATTGAATTTCGATAGGAGAAGTGGATTATTGTAGTGATTGAATCATTTGCTAATCTATTATGGGCTTCACAAAAATGACTTTCAAATGCACACACACAAAAATTCGTTCTGCAATTTTGTCTGTTAGACTTTAAAAGCTGTTTTAGAACGGAAAGACTAGAAAATAATGAAGTGTGTTACCCAAGGAAACCATGAAATCTCCTTGCTGCAAACTTTTTACAAACATAGGAGAAAACATCTCTAATGATCAGCTTATTTTTTTCCAGATCACTTTCTGGGGCAGAAGGGAAGGACTAGGCCTCTAAAAGTTTCTGGATAGCTTTGATAACTTTTTTTTTAAACTGTTCCATTATGTGTGCTTATGTGTGGTTACTGTTGGTTCATTTAGGTTTTTTGTTTGTTTTCCTTGGGGATGAATAGTCAGGCAATGGTTTCGAATTTCGAAGTATCATGAAAGGAGACTTACTAAAATAATAGAATYRTAGAATGATTTAGATTGGAAGGGACCTTAAATAATCTCCATTTCCAACCCCCTGCCATGGGCAGAGACACTTTACACTATCCCAGRTTGCTCCAAGACCCATCCAACCTGGCCTTGGACAGTTCCAGGATGGGGCATCCACAGTTTCTCCTCACACTGGCAGCCTGCAGGAGTGTTGGAGGTGCCCTGTAGACCATGGTCCCTGAAATGTCTCCTTTGGCAGCCAATTTCACCCCTTAAAGACTGCAGCTGTGCCACAGAGGGCAGAGAGCTGGTCAGTTCATGTGCTTGGACTGAAATGTGGTGGGGAGGAGCCAGGGTGATGAGCTCAGCTCACTGAAGACCGAAGGCACACATGGAATGCTGTTTTTTCCTGTGAAACTCAGATTTTCTCCACCTGCTTTTCACCCTGGCTGAACAGATGCCTCCTCCAGTTCATCACCAGTGACATAGGGTTACAATAGTTTTGCTATAATAATTTTTCATTTTCAAGTCCAGCATCTCAACCCTGGTGGTCCAACAGCCTTCAAAGGGACTTGTAAATTCTGYGTTTCCATGCCCAGCTTTTGCCTGGGATGGATGTTTTGGAGGGGCAGCTACAACTCTCTGCCAGCAACTTTCTGATTGATTGACCCTGTTGCTTCTCTCCCTAATCATAATAATCTGGAATGGAAGGTGAGTTGGGTCGTGAGGAAGAAATCAATAATGCTCCTTTTTGCCAAAGTTAGGTCTGCAAGGTCTTTTGTACAGCCAAGGAAAAGATCTGTGCAAAGTTTTGAACCACACAGAACTGCATGGATTTTAATCTGAAACACTGCTTTAGCTGTGMTTGACTTCAGTGGAAATAAAGAACTGAAGAAACTGAATTTTTCTCTTCATTGCTTGAGATCAGATTCCTATAGTTTAAGTTTATCCAAGAACCAGAGGAGAACTTCCACAGTCAAATCCTTCAAGCTGATCTTTTTTTAAAAGCTTTCCATAGATTTATCTTTAAAAGTACTCATACATTTCCAGAACCCCATGGAATTAATTCTCAATTTATTTTTTTAWTTAAATTACCCCACCCCTTCAGATAATCGAGATGAGGAAGTAGAAATTGCTATGCTAAATTGTTCTTTGTACCACAGTTCCGGATTTCAGTTTAATTAATCTTTTCTTTCTTTCCCATTATTTCACCYGCAGACCATGAATTGCAGCATATCTGACAGTCACCCTTTACAGAACAAATGGTTTTCACTATTCAAACAGGTGGGGCATGCTTTAAAGGAATACTTGTAGTAGCATAATTTCATTTTAACAGTACAAATAAAACTCAGGTGACTGTGGTGAATGAATGAAAAGTGCTGAGTACTGTGGATGAGGTAAAAGAGTGGAAGTATCTCCCAGGACAYTGGGAATCTGGAGGTGCCTCCCCTCACAGTCAATAGAAATACAGTCTTAAAAACTGTGTTAAGTGGATTATGAGGCTTTCTGATGGTGATAACCCTGGTCTCATCAAAATTGTCACAAGCACTTGAGGTTAAAAAGTGCCTTTGCCTTATCTCAGAACGTAGAAGGATATGGGAGACCTTATCACAGGAGACTTCCCTAAGTGCTGCCCGCTATACAAAGAACAAAGGCAGCTGTGTTACCCAGTGCAGTGTTAAAATCCTGGCAACAGCTGCAGAAATTCTGCAGAAATTCTACAGAAATCTCAGAATTGTGGGACAGTATTGACTTGCAGTATGGGCAGGGATCTCGTGGTGCAAAGGGGGCTAAGTGTGCAAAACACCACAGAAAAGACCAGGATGAGGAAGAGAAAAAAGACAGGAATAAGGAGGTGTGCAGATGCTTTATGCCCTCTGATAGCCAAAAAACTGCAGGGGAGGAAGCAAGAAAGGTTATGTTTGAGCAGTGAGGACCTGCCAAAGCTGCCTTTGTGATATTGTACCTTATAAGAAAGTGGAAGTAAAGACTCTGCAAGAAGGAAAGGCGAGCTGAGTGATGCCAGACTGGGCAGGGCTTGGAGCAACCTCAGTTCAGTGAAGGTGTTCCCACCCTTGGCAAGGGGGTTGGAATAAGATGATTTTTGTGGTCTCTTCCAACCCAACCTTTCTATACTGCACCAGAGCAGAGTATCTCTCCAGACTATAGAGGGAAGAYGTGCAATATCTGCAGCTGTTCTGCAATAAGTTAATCTTGAGCAGYACATGGGGTGAGTTATGCGTACAAAAATCACAGAATCACGGAATGGTTTGGGTCAGAAGGGACCTTGAATCTCTTCTCATCCCAACCCCTGCCATGGGCAGGGACAGTTTCCACTATSCCAGGGTGCTCCAAGCTCCATCCAACCTGGCCTTGGACATTTTAAACCTGTGCCAGTGTCTCACGACTCTCATAGTTAATAATTTCTTCCTAATATCCAATCTAAACCTGCCCTTTTTCAGTTTAAAGCCATTCCCTTTTGTCCTATCACTCCATGTCCTTGTAAAAAGTGGTGCCCGGTGCCACAGTTTCAGTGAGCAAATGGAACTCAAGTTTTATTCAGCAAATGGAAGTTCAAGAACCACTTGGAAGAAAATATCACTCTGTTGCCCGCAGTGCCAGTCACCCTTTGCATGACTGAGAAGTTGCTCAGCTATGTCTCTGCCTCAAAATTCTTATCCCACCCTTTTGCCAGAGCCAAGAAACCAGCCCTAAACTCAAGGCTCTGTTTTGTGAACACATAAGCACCRTAGCTTGTTGATCAGACTAGAAGCTGAGGTTCTGCAAAAGGACAGGTCTTCCGTCTTCTCTTTTTTCCTTGCCCTGGAGACAAGGAAAAAATCAAACCAGAACAATGCAGCTGGATTGGTTCATTTTCAATCACCTGTTCCTTAAGAAAAGTTTTTTCTTCAGCAATGGACAGCCCCAAAGCTGATGTCATTTATCAGCAATAAATATTGACAAGGAAAAAAAAAAGGGGGAAATGTGTATATATATATACAGCCCTGGACTGGGGAGAGCCTCTCACTCTCCTGCCACTTCCTCAGGTACAGAAGGATCTGGTGGATGAAGGTAATGTATGCAAAATTGAATTTCAGCCTTAGAGATTTTGCCCATTGAGCCTCTTGGTCAGTATTGATTGTGCTGTGAAGGTTAATTAGTTAATAGCTAAATTGTACCAAATGTGATAATTAAAATTAWAATAAATGTCTGCTTATAACATCTCAGAGGAAGAATGTAAAATAAATTATATTTTCTCCTCTTTAACCCCACCTTCCACCACTAGGGATGAAAAAGGGCTTCAGTGGAGTCTAGTTCCTATATTACTTTAGATCAAAATGTAATATTTAGACTCACTTGCTTCATTCTTCAAATGAGAACATAAAATAACCCATTTTGCAGAGGGTGGTCAGTTATAGGAGATGCTTTTCTAATGTCTTTTGAATTATTTTGATGTTGAATTTTTTTCACTTGAGTATTGGGATATACCACTATAGCTGAACTCAGAATTTTGTCATTTTTAAATGTCAACTCTCTATCCAAGCTTTCATGCATATATCCTGCTAAAATGTCTGATCTATGTTATTGCATGCAATAAGCTGATTACTTTCCTTAATGCAGAATTTTATTTTTTAAATGATATTTAAAGATGTAAACTCAGAGAAGGTAGATTAAAAATATAACAAAGTAACTGGAAAGACAAATATTTCCACTCTTCCAAACTTCCAAACCTGCTATGCCCTGAAAGTTGTATCAGACAGMAGGAGACAGCTTCTGCTGAGGAATGAAACACCAGGACTAAACTTAGAGTTCAGGCTGTATTTTTCAAATGGAACTTTGTTTCTAGCTTTGTAGCTATCAGTGTTTATTTTATTTGTTTCTACACTCAAWCAAATTTTCACAAAACTTCAAGTTTTCAAGTAGAGCCACCTAAAAGTGCATTGCTGTCATTTTTTTTCAGAAGCATAGAAGTGATTTAGTGGATTGAACACTATTGACAAGGAAGGATAATTGTATCTGGGAACCATCATTTTTTTACTTTGAAAGCAAAACCCAACATATTTAGTCCAAGGGACAGATTTGATGGCAGAGTCTGGCAGTCAAAGATGTGCAGAAGTATTTAATCAACTTTAACTCCCGATCTAGAAATACTTTATATTTCCTCTTGTAGCACTTAATCTGAGAAGCCCCAAAAAGATTTTGTTTCTGTAAGGTCAAGAAAATTCCTCCATGGCCAGAGATATCCCTTCARTTTAGGAATTTATTCTTCATTAATATCAGTGAGATCTGGGCCTCTACCTCATGCAAATTATTTCCTTATGAAATTACAGGAAAACAAGAWAAAGACTGAAAAACTGAGTGAAAAGACAGACAAGGGGTAGTGGTTCTAAACGAAAGGAGGGTCAATTTAGAGTAGAAATAAGAAGGATTTTTTTGTACAGTGATAGTTTCCCTATCAAGCAGAATCTCCTAGATCTCCATTGACCTGTACTGCTCCCACCATGGATTTTTTTCAGAGGCCAGCTCTAAGGCTTGTTATATTTGCTGATTTTTGTTATCTCTACTTCCCTCTTGCCTCAGCCTGCTTTAAGGTAACCTGCTGAGTTCAAACTAATCTTTCTTGGGATTTTGCCACATCTTTACTCTTTTACAACCAAAAAAGACATTTTCCCTCATATATCCTCATCAATACGAAGATATGTAACTTTTGCTTTTTCTGACATGCAGAAAAGCATCCTGTGTATATGAGTGGGTTTCAGAGTGTCTGTGTGCATCTGTGWGAGGTGCTTTAGGAGCAAGAAGGCTGTAGCCAACATTATTTCTTAATAACACCATATATGAAGGTTTTCTGTATGTCCAGGTGTCAGATGTAACATGAGGATGATCACTACCAATTGTTGAGACATTATGATGCTGATTTAATGAGGAAACAGGGAAGTGGGAAAGAAATTGAGATAGCAGTCCATGTGCTCAGTGCTCCATTCTAAAACACCAGATCTCACTGCAGTTGAGGCTTGAGAAGGATTCTGGTGTAACAGTATTGAGCTCATTAATAGGATTTTTTATATACAAGCTGGCAAAGATGAAAGAAATGCTGCAAATTCGAGATAAAGAATAAAGAAGTTAAAAATGGGKCTGATCCATCTGTTACAAGTAACACAACTTTATGTTATTTATGCAAGGTGGAGTCTYCTCTCTGTGGTGCCTATGCAGTTTCAGCACACCCAGATATGTTCAGGATCAACTAAAATAAACTTCTTTGTCCAGGCTTGACTTTACAACAGTTTCTTATCTTGTTCACATACCACATKATGCCATAACCCATATGCAACAAAGACTAACAGATTTTGGGGTTTTGTTTTTGGTTTGGTTTTTTTTTTTTTTTCCCCTGTAGAAATGGATCTACTAACTGCAATCATTTGCCTGACTGCTTTGCTGCACCATGCTGATGGACAGGTAGGAACATTCATCTGTGCAAAACTACCACATCCAACTCCTTCGTATAGATATCTGACTYGGTGCAGTCTGACCGAGTGATCTCTAAAACTTTAGAATTCAGTGGTGAAATTATTGTTAATGTAACACATCAAAGATGAACTGTCATTTTTCACTGTTGTTTATTATTTTTATTATTTCTAGTTATTATTATTTCTAGTTATTATTATTTCTAGTTATTATATTATATTATATTATATTATATTATATTATATTATATTATATTATATTATATTATATTATATTATATTATATTATATTAGTTGAGCAACCTGTTCTAGTGGACGGTGTCCCTGTACATGACAGGGTTGGATCTTTAAGCTTCCAACCCAAATAATTCTGTGATTCTGCCTATTAAAATATTCTTCCCTTCATGGGACTAATTTTAAAAACACATTTTCCACAAATAAATAACTAATTCAGCTAAGATTCAGAAATTTGATTCATAAATCTTGTAGAGAGGACTGATCTTGTGAGATGTAGAGATCTACTAAGCAGGCACTTGAATGTCTCTCTTCATTTCATTCTTATGAGTGAATGAAAAGAAACAGTTATTTCAGGAAAGAAAATGATAATTTTTTTTTAATAAATCTCAGGTAAACCATGTTGTAAGTTGATACTTTCCTTTACCTGAGTATAGCTACAGCCTAAAACAATTGTCTGAGATTTTATTTCTACCACCATAAATATCTTAAGTTAAAYAAGATTTATGACACCAGTTATTAGGGTAGGTTCAATTGATCAAACAAAAGTGACACAAAGCTCATAATTTATCTTGTTTATTACACTTCTGTTAACTGGGACCTTCACTGTTATTTTTTCCAGGCTATTGCACATAAAAAAGTGAACTTGCTCTCCTTTCCTCATTTTAAAACTCACAGTCAAAAAGAGATCCTTGAGCAACACAATGAAATACGGAGATCTGTAATTCCCACAGCCAGGAACATGCTGAAGATGGTGAGCTATGAATTACAGCCAGCCTGCTTTCCCCTTAAAGGAAATAGGACAAAACCAGCTTCAAAGGAGGCTCTGGGATGAAGGGATTAGGAGCAGCCTGATGAGAAGGACTTGGAGGTGTTCATGGATGAGAAACTCAACATGAGCCAGCAGGATGCTCCAGGGTCTGGAGACAAACTGGGAGAGCTGGGGGTGCTCAGCCCAGAGAAGAGAAGAACCCAAAGAGACTTTAGAGCCCCTTCCTGAGCCTAAAGGAGATCTATAGGAATGAGGAAAAACATTTTATCAGGGCTCCTTGCAATAGATTTTCAATTGAAAGCAGGTAGATTAAGATCAGCTGTAGGAAGAAGATTTTTATGATTAGGGTGGGGAGGTCCTGGCACAGGTTTCCCAGAGAAGCTGTGGCTGCCCCTGGATCCCTGGATGTGTCAAGGCCAGGCTGGAAGGAGCTTGGACCAACCTGGTCCAGYTGAAGATGTCCCTGCTCATTGCAGGGGTTGAACTGGATGACCCTTCAAGKCCCATTCCAACCCAAACTATCAAAGATTCTCTGATTTTCAAAAGAGAAACCCAAACCCTGGATGAAGGAAAGAGCAGGAGTGGGTGGCTAAGGGGGAGTAGGAGCTCAATCAACAGCCTCTGAATCTTACAGTGTCAGCAGGATAAAAGAGATCTAGACCTGCATAACCTCTCCCTTCCCTGCCACCCCTGACATTCCTTGTTATCCCTGTTCCATGGGCAGATGAGCTGGTCAGTGTTTTGTGGTTAAATCTGCACAGAGATCTGCAAATATTCTCCAGGTTCAAAGCCCAGCTCACATCTCTCACCCCAACTCAGYTGCACCTGGGCTGAAAATCAGTTTTCTGCTGTTTAGTGCATCTTGCAGTGCTCACTCACTCACAAAGCTGAAAGAAAGCAGCTTTAGGATATAAAAACCCTATTAGTCTGCACCTTCTGGAGATCAGGGGCTGTGTGATAGAGCTGTGCAGAAAAACCTTCTCTGAAACCTTCAAGAGCAGAAAAAAAAATGTGGTTCCTGTGCCCAGGGAGTGTAAACCAGCACAATTCCTCCTTTTCCATTGAGGGCCACAGGTGCAGCACCAAAGTCATTCTCCTTTTTGATTTTCTTCTGCACTAACCTATCTATGACCTGTATATTTCTTCCTTTGTGTTTTTCAGGAATGGAGTAACAAAGCTGCCAAAAATGCTCAGAAATGGGCAGATCAGTGTGCAATGAAAGTCAGTCCAAGAGACAAGAGAATTATTAATGGTACTGGCAAGGATGGAACCTCAGCTGATGGGTTAATAACAGCTTGCAATGACCCCTGTGAATGTGAAATAGAAAGGAGGATGACTTTTAATCTGTTGTAGAATAGCTTTTTAGGATTATTACAATATCTATTGTTATTAAAATACCTTTTTGACCTGGTTTAGTGGGAGGTGTCACCACCCATGGCAGGAGGGTTGGAACAAGGTGATTCAAGTTCCCTTCCAACCCAAACTGTTCTGTGATTCTGTGATTATTAAACACAAAAACATAATTTTTGTCAGATGAATACACTGAAAGACAGCTTGTTGGAACCCCTTAAAATCACAAGGCAAAGTGAGTGGCAGCATAGGCTTTTTTTTTTTTTTTTTCAGAATATAGCTACAGCCTTTCTGTTCCTCCTTCCCACTCCACAGCTTGCTTCTCTCTCAGTAAAATAAATTTACTTCTACTCCAGGTGTTGCCTGTGGTGAGAATGTGTTGCTGTCCTCCGTCCAAAGATCATGGACTGAAATAATCCAGGTGTGGCACAGCCAGTCCTCCAATTTCAGATATGGATATGGAGCAATCTCGAGAAATGTCAATATTCAGAGCTACACTCAGGTATGGAGACTGGAAACAAAATGCAGGAATACACCAGAATTGCAGGAGTATACTGAAGGCAGCTGGGAGTTATTTATGACCAGGAAAAAATTATCAATACCATCAAATTATTATCTATAATTCACACTCTGATCCAAAGATGAAGGATAAATTTTCATCCTTTTCCATCTAATTAGGAGGCAACGGAACCAGTATTTTGGAAGAGCAGAAAGGAAATATTAGTCTGTAGAAAAACCTTTGATCTAGAAATAAATATTTTTCTACACAAGGATTGAAATACCTCAATARGAAGTGTCAAAGAAATATATCTATGATGGAAATATCTGAATTTCAGCTTTAGTCTCCGGCCGTGAATTGTATTTGAAAACACTTAGAAACTGGAGGAAATTCATTTTTCTATGTATTCTTTCTGACAGCTAAACTTTAAACTTAAAAGCTGACTAGAAAAAAAAAATAAAAAAGAAAGAAAGAATTATTTTCTGGTTCTGTAATTTTGTGAGGTTTTTTATGAGAGTTCAAGAGGGATGACTCTGAAATAATGTTTTCATTATTGTTTTTTGCTCTACAGCTGATCTGGTACAACAGTTACAAGGTTGGATGTGGCTTTTCCAAATGTGCCGTGGGCCCATACAAATACTTTTACGTGTGCCAATACTGCCCTGCGTACGTACTCCCTTCTTACTCAGTGGTGATGATTGTGGATATGTTTCCAAAACACCCTTGGCCACAGGATAAAATTATTGCAATCTACTCTAACCATTTATACTTTTGAAAATACCGATGTGAATTGTGGATTTAACTGCATGTTGAATATCAATATTTGTTTTATTTTGCATCGAAAGGGATATTAGGGAAATTTTATCAGTTGAACAAGGGTTTGTCTCTGTCAGATTCAGGCATCAGGCACAGATCATTATGACCACAAAGAAGAAAATCTGATGCACAATGGAAGCCAACAGCAAATTAATATTCACAGCACTAAAGAACTGCATTTCATAAGGGTTTTGCGGAGGTTTGGAGCAGCCTGGTCTAGTGGGAGSTGTCCCTGCCCATGGCAGGGGGTTGGAACTAARTGATCTCTAAGGTCCCTTCCAGCCCAAAACATTCTGTGATTCTGTGCTTGTATGATTGCCTCAATCACTTGAACTATATTAGAGAAGCAGAGCTAGGAAGATCATATTTTTTTTTTAACAGATAATGTTATACAAATGTCATCAATTAATTTTGTTTCTCTAAACCTTTTTGTCCCCCTTATTTAAAATATTTTTTTTTATTATATAAATATCTGAAACTAAAACATGACTGCTTATAAAAATACTTCTATACAAAAACTTTAGGATTCCTTTCATTGCAGTAAATAACATAAACTCCTGTTGATACCCCAGAGCTTCATGTTGATCTCATGTCTTGTAATTCTTTCAAATTTCAGAGGAAATAACCCCATGCAAATAGCTATGCCTTACAGAAATGGACCCAAATGTGCTGACTGTCCTGGCCACTGTGACAAGGGGCTTTGCAGTAAGTTACTCCATTGTCCTTAAAAAAAAAAAAAATAAAAAAACAAAAAAAAAAAGAAACAACACAACCACAAAAAAAAAAACTATAATATTCAAGCCATTGTAGCAGCAGAGCAAAAGCACAAAGTTTATATAGACATGAAAAACTGGAATTTCTGGAAAATGCAGAAGTATCAGAGMAGGACTTGGTTTCCAAATAATATTTCATGTGTTTGTTTTTCTCTCTTTTATTTTAGCCAACCCTTGCAAGTATCAAGACCTCCTCGAAAACTGCACAAATCTGAAAACGGTGTTTGGCTGTAGAAACTCAGTGGTGAAGAAGAAGTGCCTTGCAAGCTGCAAATGCACYACTGAAATCATCTAAAGTCCTGATCGCCATTACAGCAGCTGTGAGATTAAAAGGAAAGAGTAGAACTCACTTTAAAGTGTATTCACTAAAGTGCATCTTCTCAGATTGACCTTTAGGTATAGACTTTATCTGCAATCTGGCCACTACTTCAGCCCTAAATTAGACTAGTAGCTCAAAATAACCTCTGATGTTATTTTAGGTGTTGTAGAAATCATGCTTAAGCTACTAATGTGTTATTTTGTGTGTTTCCTTGCAGTGGATCTGCCACTGATTTATCTTTTTTTAATGGAAAGACACTTTTAAAACACTTCAGGATTTTTTTGCATAATTCATGAAATGCCACTAAACTTTYTTCTGTTAACTTTTTGTTGACGATCAATGGAATGTCCTCCTGATAAATAAACCCGATTTACCATTACCATYAAYTCACAAACAGACCTTTTSATTAAAGTTGTTTATAAATCAAGGSCTGTCTTTTTAATTTGGAAAATTCCTTATGGATATTTTGAGTGTCTTTTATACTTCACATAATTGTGGATAAGAAAGCAAAAGAAATACAAAGCTAAAAAGGATGACATTTTTTGTACAGGYAAAATGAGAGACACATATTGAACTGAAACTTTTACTCTGATTTAATSACAAAGATTCTGCTACATCTCTGCATGCAGGTGCAAAATAATAACTTTATCCATGTGCCTCTTTCACGCTAACCTTGCACCATGCTGGGGTGTCCCACCAGACCTCCAGCTGCTTCTCAAAGGGTCCTGGTTTCCTCCATCCCTCGAATCACTTAAACCAGCCTTGAGCAGGGCAGAACTACTTATCACCCTCCCTTCCTGYTTCAGGACAGAAAAAATCATTTTCTCCACAGCACTGCAGTTCTCGATAAAGACACAAGAGGGTGAGCCATACCCAGACATSAACCTGCATTGCTTTTTCGTTTTTCCGCTTGTATAAAGGATTTATCCTTTTATTATAGTTCTAGTGTATCCCAGCCCAATTTTCACACTTAATTGCACAAAATTTCTTAGCTAATATTGTTTCAATAAATAACCACTACATATTGAAACAGTTTGGCAGTGGTTTCCTCCCCTCTGTTGTTTCATCCTGTTACCATCATATTAAAGCAACTGAGAGCTTCAAATTAGGGATATTTATGGTTTCCAGGATATCAATTTCTAATTCTGGTAGACTTGATTTTCTACCTGCCTGAAGCTCAGTTGCACCTTCATGATCATGTGCACTGTGCAASGTTCCAAAAAATCTGGAGAGAGGAACTTTTTACGGTGGCATGGAGTAATAGGACARGGGGGAATRKCTTCMAACTGAGAGARRCMACAGTTASGTGGAAAATGAGGAAAAAATCCTTCCCTGTGAGGGTGAGAGGCCCTGGCACAGGTTGTCCAGAGAAGATGTGGCTGCCCCATCCCTGGAAGTGTCCAAKGCCAGGTTGGAGAGGGCTTGGAGCACYGTGGGATAGTGGAAGGTGTCCCTGCCCATGGCAGGAGGTTGGAAGAAGTTGACTTTCAAAAATTCCTTCCAACCCAAAYTATGATTCTGTGATTTGTCAAAAGTTTAATTTAAACTAAAGCTGGTGCAAATTTCCTAAGAAACTTGTGTTGTCCTCAGAAAACACTATTCTATAAAACCCCAGCTCTCTCATGGCGGGATACATAATTCTGACAAAACTCTCAGGTCTTTTCTGGGTTATTTTCCAAGATTTTTCTTTTTCCTCACCTTTTATCTGGGTCAATGCATATTTAATAAGGAATTATTTTATTATCAGAGATTTCTGAGAGAGCTCCCTCCCCAGAGAGCCAACTCTCATGCTCAGGATATCCAGCTACGATATTTGAGCAGCAGGAGCTGGAAGGGATCTCCTAAAACCTGAAGTGCCACCCTGGGGCACCAGACACCCTGCTGGGATATCCAGGATACATCCAGGATACTGCAGGATATTCAGGCACAACCTTCATGCTTTTGTAGGAGATTTCAAAAGATTCTGCTTCCCTACTGATGTGGAGCAGAACAGGAGGTGAGATGAAATGCTGCYTGGGTTTCTCAGAGCTGACATCRAGGAGTGCTTGGGGTACCCCACTTWGTTGTTCATGTCCCTGGAAAAGCTGAGATGCTGCTGGATATGGGTTTATCACACATAAATATAAAATCAGTATGATATTTGATGAGATCCAACACATCAAATGGCATTTTTCACCATTCATTGCCTGCATCTTCACAAATTTATTTTTCATACTGAAGTCTTGTGGTTTCCTTTTTGGTACTAGGATATATTTTTTACTGAATTGTGTTACCTTTTAGGTGTCAGCCAGGCAAGAAGCAAATAACACCAGGAATTTCTTACAATTTCTATTCTGGCTGACAAGAAGCACATGTGCTGAAAGATGATAAGAGCAGSTACTACAGTACAAGTCTAAACTTTATCTGTGGAGAGGGGTGTAAGAGCTCTTCAGCTGTTAACTCACATGACAAGGGCCTTAAACACAGTTTTGAACAAAGGTTAGGAAGTAATTTAACAGTCTGACAGCTTCTGAAGAAAGRATATTTTTGGTATTTGAAATGCACCCACTGCAGCAGTTTCATTACCAAATTTGGCCTCTGGGCTGATCCAAAGGGGAGGTCATCACTTCTGGTGTCCCAATGTCTCACTGAGAGCCATGGGCCTCTATCTCCCCTGTTTTTCTCCATCTGTTGCTGTGTTGGAACAAATCTCCTGCAAAACCTGTCTCACTCTTGTTCTTGACACACCTCACCTACAGTAATAACATGTTAACATGAAATTACAGAATCATTAAGGTCAGAAAAGGCCTTCACCACTAAATCATGGCCTCAAGTGCCACTTCTACATGCCTTTCAAATGCTTCCTGGACTGGTGACTTCACCGCCTCCCAGGGCAGCCCATTCCAATTTTGACAGCCCTTTCATGAAGAAATTTTCCCTAATACCCAATCAAAATTTTCCCTGACACAACTTGACGCCACTTCCTCAAGTCCTCACAGTAAACAGAAAGCAACGGTTGGAAACCTTCACACACCATTGGAAATTTGTGTTGTCAGAATATCCAATTTATTCCCATAAAATAAAATCATGGGAGGATGGCTGGGGGAAAATGGTGCCTTAAAATTTTTTAGTCTCTATATTTCCATGCATCAGTATTCTTACGTTTCTCTAGTATAGCACAAAAAAATGCTGTTCTCCCATCTTTAGATAAAGCAATTCCTCTCCAAGCCTGAATCCAAGGACATCTCGCTGCCTCAGAGCCCCAAAATATGGAAACAGAGAGCTGGGGGGGAGCAAGTTTGGGGTGGTTGACATCATCACTTGAAAATATCATTGGGGAATTGAGGCCCAATATGTTAATAAGGCAGAACTTATAAAGGGACAAGATCTCGCGACTCTTTGTCATTTTGGGTGCAGCCTCAGGAAGAGGCTTTTTCTGCTCTAATGTATCAGTAGGCCTGGATTAAAGCTGTCTATTCTCATTCTCTAAATTTTGTCTGGCCTCTGTTTCAGGTGAGCCTTGTTTTAGCTGACAGAGMAAGCCCAAGCAGCAAAGGGTCATCAGAGCAGGGACAGGACGAGGATGCTCCCCACCCCTGGGCTGCTCCCATCTTCTAGGCCAGGCTGCCAAAAATGGTATTCCTCTGAATGTAAAGGCCATGGACAAACTGTGAAAAACAGGAGATGGACTTTATRATTAAGAACTTTCTTGACAGCTGCTGTCTCCACTCTGGGCTGTGAGCAAGACATTTAACCCCCGAGCAAGACATTTGACCTGCGAGCTTCAGCCTCAGCGAGTGCAAGGCAGAGATAAAGCGGCGCAGTCAGGGAAAGGAAGATTAATTGGTGAACACCGAGAAAGAGCCCACAAAGCTCCAGGTCCTGTAAATTGTAATATCACATTTGATAGCCACACCCCCTGCATAATTATATCTCAGCTTCACCACGAGTCGAGGGGACAGGGGGCAGCGGGAGATACAAGAGAGGACGCGGCACTCCCTCCTGACCCGCTGGTGACATCTGAGGGTTCGTGGGTTGGGCACAGCCCTCTGTATGGGGGCTGTGAAATATTCCCTAGCACTAACAGACACTCTGACAACCGCATCAATGACAACTCTGGAAGAAAAGCAATTTTTTGGAAAAGTTGAGGTGCCGGATTGGCGTGGAAAAGGCGCCACGTTAACTGTTCATTCAGCGGCTGATAGGGAGCCCAGGGCTCAACTCATTGTAGCTGGAAATTACTCTTTAAAATCATCAGCGTCACATTCTTGGGGGGTTTCTCCACAGAAATGACCATTTCAAATCCAATTATATTTTTGTGCTTGCTGTTTTGYGCCATTAGCATCCCTCTGCTTTCTTCTCTTCTCCCACCGCTCCCTGAAGTGGTAGAAGTAAAGGAAGAAAGTCCTAAATGCAGCCCTAAAATCAAATTATGGCTTTTATTCATTTTGTTGAATGAACCACATAATTTTTTTTTTTAAATTTTATTCATTGACTTTAAATAACCAGGGTTTTTTTTTAGGACATGCAAAACCATTCACCTAACTTCTTCAAAAAGTCTGTTCCCAAAGCAAACAAATTCCAGAAACCTACACTGAAGGTAAGAAAGGAAGTGTATGTTAAAGCATCTAATATTTATTTAATTATATATAACATTCTTTGTGCAGGCATCCCACAAAGTGATTGATGAAGGGTCAAAAGAGGTTTATTTTGGCAAAAATTRAACTGTAGCCCTTGTGAATTTTGCAAAGGACTGAAACACTGAGGGACAATTTCTGAGCACTGCTTCTGAGGCCCAGAAATTACACAATTTCCGTAAATTCAAAGCAAGAATGGATCCACCTCTTATGCAAATGTGGCTGTGCAACTCTGGTCATACAATGAAGGTGATTTTCCACCCTTACCCAACAATGTATCAGGAATTGTCTCCTGATTATCTGAAAAATTCTTAACTTGATGCTTGTTTTTAGGAGTGGGTCCTGTGCAGGTGTCACTATTKCTTAACATCTTGACTTTTAGTCTTTCTTTTCCAAGATATGTTTTAACTCCATTAGGAAAAATTAGTGGAAAAAATCAATTTCTAAGCATTAAAATTGGAAAGGTCAGCAGTCTTCAAATTGAATGAAGAAGGACATAAAAATTTTACAAACAGAGGGAAAATATTTATTGAAAGTATTATGTGATAACCTACCTACAATTGCAGGAAAAGTCCTCAATGACCTAAAAATTCCATGMTCCTGAAGAGACAAATGCTGGGTGATTGAAGAGGTAAAAAAATGTCAGTAAAACAATAAATTAGGTGTTGGAAGCAGTGATCGTGCTTCTTCCAAAGATTGCAGTGGCCCAGTGTTCATGAGGAAATCAGATTATTAATAGGAAAGGAGAGGAAAGGCAATGGAAAAGAAACATGTAAAGAACCTGGAGGGGAAATGAGAAATGAGAAGGAGTTGCAGATGTGAAGACAGGGAGACAAACCTTGTGATAAGGGAGAATGAATCCAAAAATATGGAAAGCTTGCTGGACAGGCAAAAATAGCCAGAAATATCAACAATCATCCAAACTTAATATTGAATAATGAGCAGGGAGGAGGTTTTGGCCTCCCCTGAATCTTCTCCCACCACTGCCCATCACCCAGCAGCCCCATTTTGGCTCAGCCTGTCTCATCTCAGTGTGCCTGTCTTTAGTTTAGTTTTTGGCCCTGCCTCCTGGATGAACCTTGGACCYTCCTTTTTGTAATTAATAAACACAAGGATGGGTGCATTAGAAAGACAAAAACAAACCAGACCATTTTGACATAAAGTTGACCATAATATGTCGCAAACCAAGCTTAGATCTTTGGATCTTAGAYTATTCCAGTAGCCTTGCACCAAGAGTCATTGCAGATCCAGACATAGCAGTTGAACAAACCAACACCAAGGTTTTTATTCAACCCTATATGTGTTRTTTAATGTTGCTTTGAATGTTTTGGAGGTAAATAGGAACTATTTAAGAAGATTGTGGCATCTAATGAGCTATGGCACAAAAGCTATGAACGCTTCAGAGCCTGGATTTTTCCACTGAGCTGATTTTTCCTTCTATACTCRTATTTATTTGCTCCCAATTCAATGCAGYASCTCCAGTGTWGCCTTGTCCAGGAARGGGYGATGMATTTCAGATAGCTGGGTTGCAGTTRTTCATTGAATTTGTCCTTGGACCATGGTGAGGAAATCATAAATTCATCTTGTCAGTTCAATAGCACAGCACCACTTTGGGGTATCCAGTGATTTAGCACCTATTTCCCRCCATCCAGAAAACAGCCATGTAAATTAATTATGGAGGTCACAAATCATGTCTTCCATCAGGTCAGCCTGAATTCAAGCTGCAAACAAAGAAGTCCCCACTTGCCTAATAYTCAGCCAGCTGGAGGAGATGTTAGTTGTACACAGGAAAAACAAACAATGTGGGAGTTTCTTGTAGGAATTCATTATGTACTAATTGTTCTACCCACATTTGCAACTTGTGCCAAGGTCAAAATKATTAGAACTTGTGGGTCAGTGTGAGCACACGTACAAAATGAACAGTTTATGCTGGGGTTGAATTTGTGGTGTGACTTGGAGTTTGCAGTGCACACTGAATCATAGAAATTTGATATTTGCTGTCTCTCTGKCCTGACAAATCCTTGTGTGGGTCAGACCAAGTATTTCATGAGTTATCACTAAACAGCACCCTCGTGCTGTGTCTCTGAGAACATCACAGCTCTGGCTCCAGAGACTGATGTTTATGTAAATGATGGAAGAGCCACAGGCAGTAGGAGCTTTTCTGGGATTGCTGGGATTGACTTGAGCTTGYGTTTGCTGACGCAATAAAGGAATAACGCGTCATGAAAAAACAGTGAGGAACAAAAGACTTAAGGAATCAGAATCAGAGAATCGGGTGGATTGAGAGAAACCTTAAATAACACCCATTTCCAAACCCCTGCCATGGGCAGGGATACCTTCCCCTAGTCCAGGTTGCTTCAAGCCCTGCCCAGACYTGAACATTTCCAGGGATGGGGCAGCCACAACTTCTCTGGGCACCCTGTGCCAGGGCCTCACCACCCTCACAGGGAAGAATTTCCCAATATCCAACACTCAACTCTTCCCTCAATTTCTTCCTAATATCCAATGCTCAAGAGCAATTCTCTTCCAACTTCCTCTAAAAGTGCCCTTTCCTAGTGCTCTTCTGGCAAGRTGAAGAGTGAACACAAACCCAGGTGTACCCACAGCTATAGAGTGGATTTGGAAACCTAGAGGCAGCCAGTCCTTTGTGAGGAAAAACAACTGAAATGATTCACTGCCATGTCTGGAATCATCTCCTTGTGCATTTTCAGAAGCTTGRGACCTGCTTGCCTTTAGAGCAAGACTCTGAAAGGGATTTCACCATGGGCTGGAAAAGCCACGTCAAGTCCCCAGTCACAAGTGAGGACAGGGGACTGATGGGGAGCAAGAGAAACACATATTAAAATGAGAAAAGTCAATAAACATGTCTGATCCATCACTCACACCATCTGAGACTTAAACATAGACATCTAATTGTTAGTATTACTTTTTTTTCCCCCCCAGAATAATAGCTGGAGTTTTTAGGTGCATGCAGGGCATCCATCTTAGCTGAGGTAGGTCCTTTTTATCACAAGAGCAGTTCAGACAGGGAGAAGAGCCCTGTTATCTCTAGTAAACAGCTTTCCTGCGACTTTGGCATGCACCTCAACAAAAAGTTTGTTTCTGCATTTAACCCCTGCTGTGCAACACTCATGCAATAAAARCAGAAATGAAAGAGTGAAGTTTTCAAGTGAAACGTGCTCCTCTTCAACAATTTGCGCTTTAGCTGAACACTGCTTAACCAGTTGTAATTATTTGACCTCTTCTATTTAGAGGAAAGAATGAAAGGCTAATTCCTTCTAGTGTTACCTTCCAGCAGTTCTTTGTGTGCTGGAGAGATTAAAAATACTGTTTGGTAATCAAGCAAGGTCTTACTTAGARAACAAAGTGTGAGAGATTCCAAATGGAAAAATAAAACACATTTACTTCAGCAAGACATGCTATAACCTCAACCTAAAATAAACCATCATCTATCTGTAATCTGTGATTGCTATTTGTCCATTGTTCTTTCATTTTCCGCTGGACATCTCAGTGTTCCCTGAAATAGATTTYTAGTGGTGCATTAGCAACTTTATGTTTCCCGCTTTTGTAAGAAATCAGATGAGAGGCTGGTGGGGGYGATTTGGAGCCAGTCAAGACAAAGAGGCCACAGCAGGAACTGATGTCAAGGAAGTTCCACTTGAACATGGGGAAGAACTTCTTTTCTGTGCAGTGACCAAGCCCTGAACAGAGACCAGAGAYGGGGTGGGGTCTCCCTCACTGGAGATATTCCAGAACTGTCTGGACACAATCCTGTGCCCTGTGCTCTGGGATGGCCCTGCTGGAGCAGCGGGGCTGGACAAGATGAGCCACTGTGGTTCTGTCCAACCTGACCCACTCTGTGATTCTGCAACTTTATTGTTGCTGCCCAAGGAATCAGAAACCCCCCCCGATCATTACTTCCCTCTTTAAGGTGAAGGAGGCAGTTTAAGGACTGCTCAGACAAACTGCATTTGTTCAACTTGAGGAGATGGAAGGATCTGCTGACTCAAAGAATTAAAGTTAATGTTTAATAAAAAAGTGCTTCTACTGTGACACCGCAGAAATGGGATAAATGTCAATGTTCTCAAAAAAGTTTCGCTTAACATTCAGGAGATCTAAGAAATACTTCTGTTACACTGTGGAGGCAAGATGAATCTTACTCCACCTCTCTGATATCCATAGCTGTGTCCACAGGAAGAGTGCACACCAAGAAGTAAACTGAAGATTGGTGTGCACCCAAGTCATGCCAAATCCACAACATTGACTGCAGGGTCCTCGTAGCTCAGACTTCAGTGAGCAGAGCTCAGAGCCTTAAATAACAGCAGACTCTTCTAGGAGACACCCTGAAMCTGATTTGAACCTCTGCCAGACAACAAACAYGACCAAAAAGARCAATTCCATTCACCTGGCCAGTTTAGCCAGGTGTTTTAGGTAAATTCCTTTAACATGAAAACAAGTACTCTTGGAAGTTTCTATTTCTTCTGGAAAAAAAAATATGAAAAAACCATGTAGATGTGGTGTTGAGGGACGTGGTTTAGTGGTGAACCTGGYAGTGCTGGGTTAATGGTTGGRCTTCACGATCTTAGAGKTTTTTTTCCAACCTTAATGACTCCATGAGTCTGTGATTTAAAAGTAAAACATTGCAGGTTGGATCAGGTACAGAAATGTACTGAGTGTGTCTGGTCAGGTGAATGCCACTCCTAATGATGCTGTAAGATTATTAAATGCAGGTTCTTTCTCATTCTTTAGGTAAGATATTGCTCAAGCAACCACTTTATTTCTTAYTTTTATCCTGCTGGAAGCTTGAAACTGCCATAACTATTAATTTTTTTTTTTACATAAAATTTGTGTTTAGATGGAAAGCTGGATGAAAAAAATCCAACAGCTGTTTAAATGACAAGTACCTAAAGCTACTTGGTAGATCTAAGTGTGCAACAATATTTGTGAAAGAACACCTTGACTATTTCCATTGTATTTATATCCACCAGGATTGGGATGAAGCTAATAAGGAGACATAAAGGGATTTCCTAAAGAGCAGCAGTTTTGCAGTGAGCAAAACAGTCCAGCTCCACCCCTAGGATAAAACACCTTCTTCCTAGCAGCTTGTGTTGTCAGTCCTTTTAGCTTAAAGTTGGACATATCTGAAGTTAATTTGTGGCAGATTCAATCTTGTTAGTGGTGAGAGAAAAATGTTTCATTTGTTTAGAAGAATGAATATTAGAGTACATAGATAYTGGAATATAATTTCTTCAGCATTCCTATTTGTGTGTAAACCACCTGCCAGTGTCCAGGGGCCATTCTGTGGCTGCTGGGCACTGGTTCACCTCACTGAGAAAACAGATAAATTATTCTTCCTGGCAAAAAAAAAGGAAAAATACATGGATAAATACTCTTCCCATACAGACTGTGTGTCTCTGTGTGTGTATGTACCTGCATGAGATTCAAGATCTAAAATAAAAACCTCATAGAAATTCCTGATTGAATGGACTTGGCCTATTTTAAATTTCAAACATCATTAAAATGCACTTTTCCTGATAAYATTTCAGCAAGGAGCTTCTTCTGCATCCCTGGATTGCACATTTGTCATGTGAGATCTTCACCAGGAAAAGCTTTTTGCAATGAATACGCAAGATATCCATGACTGAGCTGTGGGTAAGGAAACCAATGAACTTTGCTTTTGAATTTGTTCTTTTTGAATCACCTCCTGAGCCAATGTAGGAGCTCACAGACCCTCACACTCAAACCTGGCTGTGTGTCCTATCCTGTGGTGCAGCAAAGATGAGTGATGGTTTTTTGACAAAGCTCTCTTTCCTCTTTTTTGAGCTGCTCAAAAGAAATACCTCAAAAGAAATACAAAAGAAGGAAAAAAATACATAGGTGCTTATTTTATCTTTGCCACTTGCAGGCTTGATTATGTGATAGAGTAGTGCTTTCTTGCAAAACACTTTGGCTTGCCTTCCAAATCCACAGACTCATTTTCAATCAGAAAAAAAATTAAACTTGATTTGGATAATRATCTCATTCTACCTTTATATTAGAGATTTTTTTAATTTGCCTTACAAACAGAGGAAAAAGTCGTGGCACTGCCCTGTACACCAGAATAGAGGTACCTTAAAAAAAACTTTATTCTTTAAATTCTTTAAATCTCGCTSCATGTGAGCAGTTTTCCAGCAGTATCTCACCAGGACAGCACCCCAATGTAGCCCCATCTCCCAACATCTCTATATTACACTGATTTTCACTCCCAAGGACTGAAACAGCATTTGTTGCTGTATCCTGGCACTACTTCCTCATGAGCAATTACTCAACTACTGCAATATCATCTCTCTTTTTAACAAATACATGAATTAAAGGCTTCCAGTATACAATTTGTCCCTATAGTCTGAATCCTGGATTAACAGAGATGAATTTACTCACTATCCCATCAATACAATATTTTATCCACAAAACTCTGAGGACTCAAGACAAATTTTGACAAGSAATGTGACTCTCAAGAGCAAGAGATCATCCAACAGTAAACTAAGTGAAATTTCATTTTCTCCTCCATTTATGAGAAAGTTTGCAAATTAAGCTTTTTAAACCATGTAATAGATTTGGTCTCTGACCTGTTTTCAATGTCTGAGCTAAGGGGGATGTAAAAAAAAACAACCAATAATTCAAAATGAAAAATTGAGCTGTTTTCTTCAAATTCCTCTTTTTAGTAATTACAGCCTTCTTTTATTTTAACAACTATGAATGTCCTATTTACATATAAAGAAGTACAATAATTTCCTTTTTAAACAGGAGATGGCAATGAGAATTTGTGCTCTGAGGATGAGAGCTTCACTGTGAAATAAAAAAAAAAGTACATCTTCAGGCTGCTGAAAGAGATTCTCTTTGCTTATCACATCCTATATGAAGAGTGAGGTGTGGTTTTCCGTGTTTTATTTGTGATGYAAAATTATTTACTTTTTGAAAGAAGAGCTACAACTCAAAAATATTATTGATTACAGGAAACAAAATTGAGTCACTGTTCCTCAYTACGTGCAGCAAACAAGGCTCTGTGAGATTTTCTTGAAGGCTGTTTCCTTTTTAAAATACATATAAGGCAACGAGAAGTGCAACTGTGGCTGAATGAGCCCGTTTGTATTATAAACTGGAAAGAAAAAAAAAAAAAAAAAGCACTTGTAAGCCAACATTTCACACACAGAAGTACCCTGGGAAATCGAAATCACTATATTGACCCACACTTTTTCCCTCCCATAGTGGGTGTGACGGCGTGTTCACGTCTCTGTTTTTTTTTCTTTTTTCTCTGCTATATCACCCAGAATTAGTCAGCTCCTCTGAAGGCGAGCGCCCACTATCAGGCTCTCCCAGCTCCCTGCTCTCCTGCGATGCCTCCAGACTTTGACACCAACATGAGGTTCAAGTTCTCCATCCTGGCTCTTCTTCTGGAGGCCATCATCATTGTTTTGTATGGGGTATTTGTGGATTATAAAACARCTCCAGATGCTATACACTTATACCCACGTAAGTACTGCTGTCTAAGATTTATAGAAGTTAGAATTTCTTTAAACTTAACCTAAGCAAGATTTCTGAATAACTTATGAGACCTGCTGATAAAGCTGGAAAAGGAAGYTGTATTGGGGCAAACAAATTTTTCTGAGGTGTGAAAAGCAGCAGGCTTCAAAGTCAAAACCATATAAAACTCTGCAAGTACCTCAGTGCTGAGAAGTTTACTGTTCTGAGCGAGAAGAGCCTGGGAAATAGTTCTAGTGTTTGCACAGCAGGTTAAGGCTTGGAGAACTGTGTACTGCTTTGAAAGAGTCCAGCATTTTCCAGATGGGGGTGTTTCTTGCCAGACTTTCTATTCTGATTACTGAATTAAATAATTAAAACGAATAGAAAGGTTCATCCAGGTTTGGAAAGGTTGTCATATGTGAGCATGGAAATYGAGTTTCATATGCATCATTGTTAAAATATGTCTGTGGAAGCTGGACTCCCCAAAGGGCCATAGTTTCTGTGACAAGGTGGATAAAGCTCTGCTCTCTCCCAAAACAATGGCTCTGTTAGGCAGCCGTGGTTTAGCCTGAAAATGTTTCTGTTGATTTGTTACTCTGCAAATACTTGGTGAAGATCAGAAAAAGCTTCTGGCCTGAGAAGCAGTTACTCACTTCTCTCACCCCCTCCTCCTCATGGAAAGATAAGAATATTGTGAATAAACAGAAAACAAAGTTTGCATGGCTCCAAACTGTGTTTTCCTGGCAGTATTGAAGGTTTGTTGTTCATTTTCTTGGCTGTGAGGCTCCAGTCACTCATAGCCCTGAGTGCAATGCTCTTGTTGAGGATCACAGGGTACAGAACTCCCTGTCTGTAGGTGGCACCTGTGCAATTTTGAATGTGCCCCTCTTTGTCTCTCATTCTAACCATCTTTGCCAGGACAGTGTGATCTCAGGGTGTGTATTCTCACAGAGAGCAGGGTCAGAGAACAGGGAATTATTCAGCTCCAGGTTTATTCATCAGCTGATGAACATCAGGGGYTAATTACTCACATTTGGGTTAACTCCACTGGATGTGGAGCATCCCTGAGATGTGGTCACTCAGGCTGTGCCAGAGCCCTCTCTCTGTGACACAGCTTGGCCATGTCAGCGATGCTCATGGAGCCAAAGCAAAATTTGGGTTGAAAGGGACTTCAAATGTCACCTCTACCCAACCCCCTGCCATGGACAGGAATGCCTTCCAACAGACCAGGATGCCCCAAGCCCCATCCAGCTTGAACATTTCCAGGGATGGGGAAGCCACAGCTTCTCTGGGCAACCGCAGCAGGCTGCCAGAGCATCAGCACCCTCACAGCGGAGAATTTCTTCTTAATATCCAATCTAAATCTCTCATCTTTTTAATTTAAAATTGTTCCCTCCTGTCCTATCATTATCTGCCCATTGAAGAAGTAATTCTTCCACTTTTTTATAACCCCTTTAAGTACTAGAAGGTGCTTTAAGGTCTCCCCAGAGCCTTCCCTTCTCCAGGCTGGAAATATAACTGAGCTCTTTTAGCTGGTGTTGTATTAAACTACCCCAACTGTATTGAACCATCCAAGTTCCTAAATTAGGTCATCTTTTCTAGACAGTGAAGGGGGAATTACTCTTGGACCATTGTCACTCAGTAGATGATTGTTGGCTTAGGAAAAAGTTATGTCAAAACCCATGGAATAATTTGACAGCACAGATAATCGTACTAACACTAAAATTTAGGTCTTCAAAAGTAACCTGCCCTGTTAGAGATCACTGATGGTTATTTCTTTCCTAACATTGGTGTCTAAAAGCTGTGGGAGGAATTTCCTGCTGTCTCCAATGCCTCCCTGCACAGGCAGGGTGTGACTGTGTTATTTCTGCACATTTGTCCCTCAGCTGCTCACCCTATTGACCTGTGAGCTGCCTTCTGGAAGGGTTTGGGCCCTTGACCTCCTCCCATGTATGGCTTTAGGCACAGCATGGATAAGGGACTACTTTTGATGTAAGAACAGTTTTTGAGGAGAGAAGAACCTGTATTTCTTTTGGCCAGGATGCTCAGTTTAACACCAGAGGCACAAACCAAGCAAACAGTACCAATATCAGGTTGAACTTTTGACCTGTTTTTACCAGATGCTGAACTGAAAAAGCTCATTCCAAATAAATAATAGGAATAAAAGCAGGGTTTCCTAATACCTACCTTTTCACTTTTAGGACCCCTTCCTCTCAAATTTACCTGTGCAAAGTGCAAACAAAAGCACRATTTACCTGAGGACCCAGCAGAAATTTACTGCTATGGTTGTATAGGTGTTTTAGGAAATATCTTGAGCCRGGAGTTTCCCTGAGCCCCCAAAATGATGGGTTCAAACTGCTTCCCATGCCATCCCTCAGGATGTCCACCCATCTGTAGGTTTGGAGATTTAGTTGTTTCATCCAGGAGTTAATTTCTGTTCTCAGGACTGCAGGGCAGAGCCTGATTTTATATGCCTTAGGCACCCCAACACCATGAATTCCTGCTGTTTTGGTGGGTTTGGACAGAAGAAARATGAAAATAATAGCAGGGGATCCACATAGCTTTGCACTCAAGGAAGAAGAGCTGTGCTGAGATCACTCCCAAAGTGTAACTTTGCATTCCATCTGCTTCTGGTGGATGCARGTACAGGAGTGGCAAACTGGATGGGCAACTTCAGGTGTGCTGTGCCACTGGAATGGGAGAATGAGGGGRTGTGATGGTTCCTATAGCACCCCAAGAGGATTTATTTAATATTGGTATCCTGTATTCGTCGTCCTGTGAGCATCCATGAATCACAGCTTAGGAAAACTTGTGAATCCCTCTTGTTCAGGGCTCTGTGGTTTACAATTTTAGGGCAAGAAAAATCAGTTTTARTGCGTGCCACAAGCATCTCTATCTTGAGACTGACCACTTCACAGTGGGTTAACATGCTAGTCTTGGCCAGCCTTGTAAGATTCTGTGTAGGGGCTTTGTTCAGGATCTTCTGGACAATTTTTCCCAATCTTTATTTTCTTGTCTCACAGAATAGAACTGCTATGCTTTGTCAAACATAGCCRGTTACTGAAAGAGTTCAGTTCAAATCATGCTGTTTTCTTCATTTAAAGTCATTCCAGACCTACTCTTCTTTAAAATAATGCATGAGAGGGGRTTAAAGTTCAAGGTACAGGCTAAACTAGCAGGAATTTGTCCTCAATACACATTAATTAACCTAGTTTTAACCAAGACTTTTAATCATTTGTGTAAATAAGACCAGAGAGTTTTAAAATGTCCAGCCTCAAGAGGAAGCAAAAGGGTTGGAGATGTTTGTGAACCGCCTGCATTTCTGCAGAATTACAGAATGGCCTGGGTTGGAAGGGACCTTAAAGTTTATCATGTAATTCCAAGGCAATCAAAAAATGCTGTTTTAAAATGCAAAGTAAAGGCTCTTTCTGCACATTTCAGTGCTAGGGCAGGGCTGGAAGATGACTCTGCAAATATAAAACAGTTTATTAGGAATCCTCTGTAACTTCTTGGACTTCTGGGCCCTCTTTTGGCTGAACCAGGTAATGCAAAACTGAGCAATGGTTAAAGTAAAGGGAATTGTAACTTCAAGCCAAATATTAYACTAACCAGCTCAAGTTTTCCATGCTTATTGGCATATAAGAGCAATAAAATAAAAACTAAAATAATTTTTTTTAATACTAGAGGTTCTTACTAACGATTAAATCAGAGAAAAAACTGCAATTACAGAATTCAAACTGTAGAGTCAATTAAATCACACAAAGCTAAAAAGTAAAAAAAAAAATAAATATAAAGTATCAATGTTGTGGTGACAGACTCCGTTTGTATTAAAAGCATAAAAAAGTAAATTAAAAATAATAACTTCAAAAAAATAAAAATAACTAGCCACAATTTAACAAAATTCATTTTTTAAAAAAAACCAAATATTTGAATTAATATGAAATTAATATTTGAAATGTTTGAAATATTTCAAATATGAATATTTGAATGAAACAGTGTATGCTGATTAACTGAATTCATTTTTGTAATTTAAACTTTATCTTAAAATTACGCTTTCTGTTATTCATATGAATAATTGAATGAAACAGGGTATGCTGATTAACTAAATTAATTTTTGTAATTTAAACTTTATCTTAAAATTACTGTTTCTGTTATCAGATCAATGTCTTGCACAGTAATTTCCAGGGATCCCAAGCATTCCTTTGACACCTAGCACYCACCCAAACAAATCCCATGTACAATTTTGGAGTCAGACAGAACACACTGGCCCCAACCACCTTTATTTGAGGGGGAACACAACTTTTCTGTAAGGACATGAAGCTGTGATGATGTTCCAGGTGGCTTCACAAGGAGAGGACAGTGCCAGACACATTAAATCTATTAATATAGAGATCTAGTGTCTTTCCATAATGATATAGGAAGGGATATAATCAATAATTAGGTGTTGCATTTTCCAGACACTTCACCTAGCAGACTGGTCATGGAGAGGGAAGGATGGATCACATCCATGGCTGGAGTTTGGAATTCTTTTGTATTTAATCCTTTGTCCCAAACATTTCACCCTTTGTGGTCACTCTTCACGGTCACTGCATGTTTTCCCTTCAGTCTTTCAGGATGTCCACGTGATGATATTTGTTGGATTTGGTTTCCTGATGACGTTTCTGAAGAAATATGGATTCAGCAGTGTTGGCTTCAACATGCTCATTGCTGCTTTCGGTCTCCAGTGGGGAATTCTGATGCAAGGATTTTGGCACATGGAAGAAGGGAAAATTCATGTTGATGTSAAAAGGTACATGTGAATTCACAAAAATTTATATTTTTAGCCCTAAAGGTTGTCAGGAGAAGCCATAACCACAATATCTATGGGGTCAGACTTTACCTGAATTTCATTAAGCTTTACTGTCCATCTTTCCATGCCTTTCTGCCCTTCACTTCCAAGGGGGCCACTCTGTTTTCTGAGACAACTTTTAGACAATTTTGAAAGGAACAGCATCCARATGTTACTGAGGGGAAGCAGGAATAATACAAGTAGCTCCCCAATGCTTACAGGCAGGCATTTGCAGAGGGGCCCACAGGGTCAGTGGCTCTCTGTGCTCCACGTTTTTGAACAATTTGTGGTTTTATTTTTCTTTGTCATTCCCCAAAACGTGTTAACACTGGTCCTACCTGACAGCTCGTGCAAACAGGGACAGAAAGGCATGCAAGGCTTCCAGGATTATAYAAAACATCTGAACAAAGGCCTCCCTGTCATCTTTGAAATCCAAGTGTCCATCAGGGCTGGAAATTGGGGTGCTGGAGCRTGTCCAGAGAAGGACAAAGGAGCTTGTGATGGGTCTGGAGCACAAATCTGACMAGGAKCRGCTGAGGGAGCTGGGGAGGCTCAATCTGGAGAAAAGGAAACTCAGGGGGAACCTTCAAAAGTCCCTGACAGGTGCAGCCAGGTAGGGGTCAGGCTCTTCTCCCAAGAAACAAGGAATAAGACAAGAGGAAATGGCTTCAAGTTGCATCAGGACAGGTTTAGATTGRATGTTAGGAAAAATCTCTCCAAGAAAGGGTGGTCAGGCATTGGAACAGKCTGTCCAGGGAAGCTGTGGAATCACCACCCCTGGAAGCRTTTAAAAAATACTCAGATGTGKCACTTGGGGAGATGATTTGATGGTGGACTTGGCAGTGCTGGACTAACASYTGGACTCAATGGTTTTAGAGYTCTTTTCCAACCTAMATGGTTCTGGGATTCCACGACATCCCTGCACATCCCAATAYACTTCTCCTCTGCCTTTTCACCATAATTTGAACAGCTAAGCACATATATGGTATAAGCAGGAGGAAAACGTCTACACTTATTCTTCAGCAGCTGCTAAGATCCTTCTGGAAAGGTTTGATTTAATTGTTATCCACAAATACAATCTTAATAGTTTTGTACCTGAAGAGTTAAAGCTCTATATTTTAATTACATAATTTTAATGGCACATTGGATACTACAGCTTTTAAASTAATTTTCTTTTTTTAATGTGTTTTGTTTTGTTTTTGTCCTTAACTTCAGCATGATAAATGCAGACTTCAGTACAGCAACTGCTTTGATTTCATTTGGAGCACTCCTGGGGAAAACCAGTCCCATTCAGATGCTGATCCTGACTCTTCTGGAGATCACCATCTTTGCATGCAATGAACATCTAGTCACTGAAGTATTTGAGGTACAGCTATTTAGCAGGCATTGTTTTCTCTTTGCAACAAATGCTTTCACTTTGTAACACTTCTCATWTGCATATGCCAGGCTCTAGTTTCTACCATAGAAATAAACCAATAAATGCTCTAGACTTCTCATTCATCAAACTCYATCTTTAGGAGTGTCATTATTTTGGATCCCTATTACAGGCCACAGATGTTGGAGCTTCCATGACTATCCATGCTTTTGGAGCTTATTTTGGTTTGGCTGCAGCCTTYGTCTTGTACCGTCCTGGTCTGACAAACAAACACGAAAATGACGAATCCACCTATCACTCGGACCTGTTTGCCATGATTGGTAAGTGAAGTGACATCAAATGCTGATCAGCTGCTCATCCTTCTTTCATCTCTAATTTTTAATGATTGCTTATTATTGTGCTGTATCAYTTTTCCTAAGCGCACTTCCAGAGGCAAATTCCTTTCATTCCATACATGCACCATGTTTTCAGTGGCACACATATTTTTACAGTTTTTTCTTGGTTCAAAGAAAGGAAAGATCAAATTAAAAACGTTTTCACTGTGCATTAGGGCTGACTTCCTTTTTTGTTCAATCTGTTTTTCAGCAGTATTTCCAAAGCAATTGGCTATAATTAAAAAGATTGAGCTGTGCCTGTCATGGTAATGAATGATAGAAAGATATATCTGTCCATGAGAATTGTTTGTAGACCAATTTAGCAGCTAAAACTTTCAGGTGTGTTGACAGAGTATAAAAGATTTGCATGTGAACTGTCTTTCCTATGCCTCCTATTCTGCTGGGTATTCACAGCAGTGGTGAGATCTGGCAGTCAGTGGGGCACAACAAGGGGTCATTAAAATCTTTCACTAACATGTGACATAATTTTAACCATGTGTCAAAATCCCAGCTGCCAGCATCAAAAGCTTCTGCATGTTCTGGTATTTTTTCCAGGATTTTGGCTATTCCATGTCTCATATTAATCATCGCCCTCATTTCTCGTAGCTTGCTCTGTTGTCTTGGCCCTTGTGGCTGAATGGTTTTTGTTTGGTTTTGGCTTCTATTCATCCAGGTACCCTGTTCCTTTGGCTTTTTTGGCCCAGTTTCAACTCTGCCATCGCAGATGGTGGGGAACACCAGGCCACAGCCATCATCAACACCTACTACTCCTTGGCTGCCTGCGCCGTCGTAACRTTCGCCCTCTCCAGCCTGGTGGACAAAAGAGGGAAATTCAGCATGGTAAGAATCACATCATAACCTCTGCTAAATYGAGTCAACCCTCTGCAATAAGGGTGAGCAGGAAGATTGCCAGCATCCATCTATCTGTCCAGTTCATACTGTGTCCAGAATTAGAGGTATTAAACTTGTAAAACCTGTAAAGTGTGATGAGAAGTGGCTGACGGAGCTGGGAGGGCTCAGTCTGGAGAAAAGGAGGCTCTGGGAGGACTTTATTCCTCTCTACAACTTCCTGACAGGAAGGTGCAGCCAGGTGGAGATCAGTCTCTTCTCCCAACTGAGAGATGGGAGAAAATTACCTCAAGTCACACCAGGGCAGATTTAGATTGGATGTTATGAAAAATTTCTTCCCAGAAGGGGTTGGAAAGTGTAGTAGCAGATGGTCCAGGAAACATGGTGATGGTGATGGTTTGATGTTGGACTTGATAATTTTAAAGGTCTCTTCCACCATTAATGATTCTGTGATGATTCTCTCTTGGACTGTAGTGACATTAGTCCAATGGTCAGGTGGACTTTTGGATTTTATTCCAAAGATTTGAGTTTCCCATTATTATTGATTCCCATTTGAGTTTCCTTATTACAAGACCCAAAACAGGCCACTCAAGGCAGTGACCAACAGGTCATTTGCAATCTCACAGCGCAGCTGCACAACAGACAAAACCAAACCAGCTTGGGGCTGCCAGGCTGGCAACCTTCCATCTCCTTTCCCTGAAATGCAGCTCTGTTTTCACCYACTTCTTTCCAGCAGCTAGAGTTATTTATCTGAGCCCAGCACAAGCAGGCACAGCCACAGGATCTGCTGCTGTTTCAGGAGGCAGCTCTCACTGGCTCAGCCTGGATTCTCAAGGGAAATTTTAGTGTCTTTGCAAAGGCTGGACTTCATTAAACTGACTTAGAGCAGCTTTGAACCAACAGCRTGGACATGTCACATGTTTTAAAATCCTTTTCTTTCTTCACTGGAAAAATCCCACACAGAGAAAACTCCTGTGTGCGAGAAAGCCTTCAGAGGCACTCAGCCCTAAAAGAAGCCTCTGTTCCTCATGTGTCACCTCCCCYTCTGTGTCCCCTGTGCAGGTTCTCATTCAAAATGCCACCCTGGCAGGAGGAGTAGCAGTGGGCACCTGTGCTGACCTGGCAATCCACCCTTTTTCTGCCATGTTCATTGGGGTCATTGCTGGGATTGTCTCTGTCCTCGGGTTCCAATTCCTGACTGTAAGTATTGGAGCTCTGCTCCCATTTCTTCTTTCTCTTTGGCTTTCCTGGAGCTCCCTTGGTTTGCTACAAAGGGAGGATAGATACAGTAAATTCCAGCTAATAGTGAGTTTTATTAATGATTTGATTCTTGTACTTCTGCTCTTTCKGTTGCATATCAATCTAGAGACCATGGAAGACTATAAACTCATATAAACTTCTTATTTCCCCTCATTTCAGCCTGTGTTGGCATCCAAGCTGAAAATTCAAGACACTTGTGGAGTTCATAATTTGCATGGTCTACCTGGCATTCTGGGAGGTATTGCTGGCATCATAGTAACTGCRGTAAAAAGGGAAATTAGGTGAGTTATAGAGAGAAGGGAGAAGTTTGGGGTTTTTTATTATTTTTGAAGGTCTATCCTAATTAGCTACCCTCTTGGGATCAAATTATGATTTTTTTTCAGAAGTGCACCTCTGACTTGATGTCAGGCATTGTATTCTCATTTAATTTGGGTTCTTCTTGATCTCCTGTCTTTAACACACTGTTTAAATGCCAAGTTTGTTCCAGATTAAAAGCTCAAATAAAAAGAAATAAATGAAAACATCATTAAAAAACAGCCCACAGAACCATTCAAACAGAAAAAATCTTCATTATGACTCTATAATTACATGGCTGGTAATTGTACGATTTAAAAAAAAAAAAAAAAAAAAAAAAACCACTCAAAATGGGGTTTTCCCACTATCTCATAAGACTCTAAAAAGATGAAATTCTGAAATTCTGGCCCTTTTGACAACAGGGAGTATTCTAGACTACAGGACATTAATAAACTTCTCAAAGAACTTGTTCCCATCTGTAAACCAAAAAAAAAAAAAAGCCAAATTGAATCGTGAGTTCTGTCCTGTACACAGCAATGTCAGGATTTGTTGGACTCAATGACCTCGGAGATCTTTTCCAACCTTAATGATTGTAGGATATTTTCCTGACTCACCTCATCCAGTAGGCAGCAGGTTGTAACACTGATCATCAGTCTCAAAGTGTAACAATTTTTTTTATATCACTGGTTTGATTTTGTACCCTTTTCAGGAATGGTCACCCACTTACTCCTGGCAGGCAGGCTGCTGCCCTGGGCAGTACACTTGGAATTGCACTGGTAGGAGGAGCACTGACAGGT
>NW_026623621.1:0-29200 GCF_030028575.1 Malurus melanocephalus
GCTGTGTTAAATAACAAAACCCACTGATAATTTCCCAGACCTTGAGGAAAATGTGATTGTATGAAGGATCTTGAAGGACTGAGACAAGAATGTTTCATTTTGCTGGTGTGGAGGCTTGGGTATGACATTGTCCTGCAYRGRTGASCTGTTAGGAGTTGTGTAAGAACAGCCTTAGCCCCAGAGCTGCTGTAATACCACTGGTGTTTCACGTATCTGTTACGATTATTTTTTTGGTCAAGATTCTTTATGGTAAAAATTAACCATTAGTCTAATTTCTCAATTGTAGTAGCACTTTCTTGAAGATCAAACTATTGTATTTACTTGCTTCCTGTGTAAAATAGTAAACCTGCCAGGATAATATTTTTTCTCCCTTTTCTCTGCAGAAATTATACCTTCTCATCCGTGGTTCTTGTTTGAATTGTCACATGCTGACATGTCCTCGAGCTGTGGTTCACCTGCTGCTAAGTCAGCTGAAGGTGCTGGAGAAGGGGTTGCTTCATGCTGTCCATGACCTTGAAATCATTCTGAACAAGGCAAGTAGTGTGTATTGCTCCATCCCTTTTGGAGTTCATAGTCTCATAACTATAAAACTGTGCTAATTTATTTTCTTCTGTTCCTTTTAGTTTTTAGAACAATGTGCAGATGCAACAGGTTCAGAAATTGAAGAAGAGTTAGATCGCCATGTTCAGGAAATGTTACAAAGCTCTCAGCTGAGAGATCGATGTTCAAATGTGAGTACAGTCAGTGTCCCTCCAGATATCTTGGGCTTTATCCTCCTAAAATAGCAATGTGCTGAACAGAGCCTGACTTGGACTGTGTAGGTGCTGGATTTTGTCCTGGAGTTATGAACTTTGTTATGTTTAGAAGGTTTTTTGAGTGAAATGTCTAAAACTAAACTTAAACAGTATTTTATTTCCCATTAGTATCATTGTTGAGTTTCTGGAAAATAGTGTCTGTGTAGTGAAATGTTTTGATAATGTAAATATCATATGAAAGTTTGATACTGCTGTCAGTACCTGCAGATGTTGATTCTTCTCTGTGTGATGCTCTGGCTGTACAGAACACATTTTGCATTCTGCAAACTTGCTGAATTGATTTCAGTGAAGTTTTTAAAAAGACTTTCCTAACTGAATTCTAATTTCCATTTAAACGCAATTTAATGTACGTGATTAGTAAAGGTAAATATGAGTGAAGATATTTAAAAATCAAAGATCATTGAGCAGATTTGTTTATAAGCCACTTTTAGTTCCTTGATCACTTGTTTAAAAACTGAGCTTAAGCACTTCGTAAATCATACATTCATGAGCAGTCAAAAGAAGTGATTTTTGTTGTTCTTATACCTTCTTAAGTTTTCATTAGAGAAGAGCTTTAAATTCCAGTATTGCCTTGAAAAATAAAGACTTTATGAAATAAATTGAAAAAGGAGGCTGGAGAGTACAGAGGGGCTGTATTTCTGCAGCCAATATGGGAAGATGATGAAAGAACTCTACAGATCAAGGCAAGAATTAATCAGTATAAGGATGTGTGCATTGACATTAATAATATTCGTGTTGATAGTTACTGTTAACTGTATAATGATTAGTGAATTCTTCATATAAGATGTTTGAATTTATTTTTCTTATTTTCTTAAGTCTTTCTGGTTTTTTTCTTCATCAGGTCAAAAATGTGTGTGAGTGTAGAAATAAACTGATAACACAGTTCTGGAAAGCACACATGGCTTCAAAGAAATGCCCAAATTGCAAGTAAGTTTAACCACATGAGGAAGTAAATAGCTGGTTTGGAATGAAATAGTGAATTTCTATTAACTTTTATCTGCCTTTCTTCTTTTTTTCATTTAAGATCCAGGAGATCACTGGTACGAAAGGAGCACAACAGCAAACTGACAGTAACTTATCCTTCTACAGTGTACAATAAGTCAGGAGAGAAAGGCATTCTGGATGAATTAGGAGGTAAAATATTTGTCTTTTACTCAAATAGATGAGTACTTTTTTCCTGCATTTAAGGGGCACAGATTCCTGGCAGTGACTGTGCACTTGGGACTCATTTATAAAAAATCCTTGTTTTAACTAAACCACTAAGCTGAGGAGTCAGAGAGAATCCAATTCCATTAAAATTCTATTTGAGAGCCTGCTGTGCTTGTGCAGCTTCAAATGTCTGTGTGTCAGGAAAAGAAGTACAAAAACATAATCTATATCAACTTCAGGGTGGCTTAGGGGTACTTCATTTTTGGCAGGTTTTCTGCTGGATTTTTTAAACAGAGCAACTAGATATAAGATTAATTAGGAGAAAGATGACCAAGTTCAGGAAGAAAATCAGATAATCCTATTCTTATGAAAGAATTACTCCTTAAAGAGGAAAAGAAAGTAGGTGACACTTTCCGGACTTAATTAACCTATTGTTTCAATCAATTTAAACCTTATTTTAAATCTTGTATCCTTGATCCTTTGCATAAAGAGACAGAACTGAAGCAAATTTGTATATTTTTTTAACCCTTAGGAGAAGTTTCTGTAGAGAGTTTTTTTTGTTTTCTACTCTGTGATGTAAATACTAGATTAAATCTCTGGAGTTTTGGCTGAAGCATCAAAATGGGAAGTATTCTGTGTTCTGAAATGGGATGGGTCACACAGTTACATACATTCAGCATGGCCTGTGCATGGTTAAATGTCAGAAGAGAGTACCTTTAACCCTGGCATTGATGCATTTCTGTTTAAGGGGTGGAAAGTTCTTCTAGGTGATTGGAGAATTGAAGTTTCATGCTCAAAAATCTGCATTTCTGGGCCTTAGCCAAAAGAATAGGAAGCTATCTGAGGTCATGAGAGAAGTATTTTTCATTGAGTTGTGTACTCTAGGACTCAAGGGGCTGGCCTGCAAGAGAAGTGGAAATTGAGATCTAAACTTGAGATCTGACTTTGTTTTTCAAAGAAGTGATCCTTTTGCTTTTCAGTAGCAAAAACATGTGTTTTCATGTGTTTCCACTCTAAAGTAGAGGTGGCCCAGACTCTAACTTATAATATGGATGGATTGCTGGCTGATGCTGTTGTCTCCTCCAGCTGAGTATTTCATGGGAACCTTGATATCTCTCTGGTAGCACCTGAGTGCACTGAAATGTTCCCCAGCTGCAGGCTGACTCTTGGTTTGTGTTTTGGTCAGGGGCTGAGGTCATTTGAAGAAAGGTTCCAGCCCACTATAAGTCAAATAAAGCATAAATTTTAGATGTTACAGTAGAGTCTTATTTGTGTTACCTATATTCATATTCACTAGTCACAGAGATGGTTTCTTTCTAGTTAATTTTATATTCCCATAGCAAATACTTAAATGATAGTTTTGATGTAGATGTCAGCCAGTATGCTTTGTGTGTATTTCCATTCCTTCTCTGAGCTGGAAGCACTTACTACTGTAAGCAAAAAAAAAACTCTTTCAGAGTAATCTCTTGAGATTTTTTTAAATAAATATTTTTATTTTATTATTTACTTTTCAGGTATTGATGAAAGCCAATTAGGGAAGAGAGGATACCTGACACCGATGACTGCTAAGGAATACATCCTGGCTCTGTGGAAGAATGAAGGTAATGGTTGTGATGAGCAACATTACTTCTTTTTCTGTTCCTTTTAGTGGACAAAGTCAGCAAATATTCCAATTTGAACTCCATGTTAAATTTTTGCCTTTTGCCTTAGGGGCTCCTGGCTGCAAGGTGGGTTTTGTGACAGGAGGACTGGGAGCCAGAGAGTGGAGAGAGCTGCATTCAGTTAATACTTTAATCAATTTGAGTTCTTCTCAAATTGTGGCTCCCCACAAATCACAACTGTTGTTTGCAGAGAGTGTGATTTTCCTGTGGTGCTGCACCCCACAGTTACTCTAGATAAAGTCTGAGAATGGATTTATCAGCCTCTTTTTTTGACTTCCCTGTACTCTGCAGAATGTCTGCAGTTGCCAGGAGAAACCAAAGCAGTTTTGTGAATCACAGTTAGTAGCTGGAAATTTTCTTCCTCTTGTTTTACTTTTTCCTTTTTGTACAATTTATATTTTTGTCCAGAGTTGTTTCTAAAATACCATGTATGTGACCAGAAAGAGAGTGGCAGTTCTTACTAAATTATGTCTAAAATGCTTTTAATTTAAACAAGCTCAATAGTGTTTAACTTAGCAGATTCTTTTGACTTGGTTGACCAAATGCATCTGGGGATTTGGATTCCCAAATGAGAGCAGTGAGAGTGACTTTATATTTCTATTGTATCTCTTTAGGTTTCTTTTTGCGTTATCTCTTCCCTGGGATGGATCCCCATGAGAATTCAGGATTCAGTCCAGACTTGTTTTTTTTAGATCTACTTGTGGTTCCACCATCGAGGTAAAATTAATCTCCCCAAAATTTGGTAGAAATCAAAGGGTTTAGTCATCTTTGCAGGAGATGGAGCTCCAAACTCCCATAGTACAGAAACTGGTCTGCTTAAGTGTGAGTAGAGTGTTTAAATAATGAAAATCGCATGAATTGATGATAAGTTCTGCTGTATCTTCAAGTGAGTTTGATATGAAAATGAAATGGTCATTATGGAAAATATATATATTAGTATTTTAAGTTGTTATGTAATACTAGAGCTGCACAGTACTGATAGAATTTCTTGTTAAGGGTCATTCCTCTTTTATGACTGTCCCAGTAGAATATAATACGGATTTTTAAATGCCCACTGTTAGTTTGTTTGGATTATTTTTCATGCCCTGAAGACTTAGACTATTTGAGGTTTATCATGCTTCTTTTCAGTGGCTTTAATCTTTTAAAATAATTTTGATTTGCTGTAGGTATCGTCCCGTAAATCGTATTGGAGATCGCCTGTTCACAAATGGGCAGACTGTGAACTTGCAGGCTGTGATGAAAGATGCCCAACTGATACGGAAGCTCTTGGTTTTCATGGCCAAAGAACAGTGTCAGCCAATAAAAATTGGAGAAGAAATTCAAACAGTAAGAGTTGCTGGTTATCTTATTCTTTGCTTTTTGGATATGTGGGTTGAATTCAGGTAGGCTCCTGTTTGAGCTGTGCCAGTAGCAATTTTTGCCTGTGCTGTTGAAGCATCTCAGGAGATGTTCTCTATAGCTGTTTTTTTTCCCCCTCTGCTCTTTTCTGTCTGGTGCAAAGGGAAAAAACATTTTGCTCATACTGTTTTTGTCATGGTTTTAGGTATTAGATACCTGTATGTGAGATGTAATGGGCTCCTGTTTCTGGAGAATGAAATATGTACATATGAACAGTTCACAATAAAACTTTGTAGTATCTCATCACGTGAAAAATGATGGGGGGACAAAGACCACTTTAGTTTCAAAGTCTCATAGAGCCAGTTGTGATTGTGGTTATTTTTTGACCATTGATGTCTAAATAGAACCCAAAACTTCACAAATAACACTAATTAGTAACAATGCTTGTCTTCTTCAGATAGTTCACGTGGTTTTATACTGGTAAATAAAATGTATGTCAGCTTCATTCCATGTTGATTCATCAGTTGTATCATTGTCAGTCTTTGATACTGAACTCAGTTTTTGCTGAACTTGATTTCCATCTTAAGTGTAAAACGTTTAGGAAACATTTTTAGTTATTCAGAATGCAGCCACTAGATGGAGATCTGTTCTTAAAATGTATGACAGGAGGTTAATGAGTTTCGGATGTGACTGGTTTAGCAGCTTTTAGACTGAGAACAAAGTAATGTAGGTGAGAAAACCTCTTGGATCTGCATTATTTTTATCTTAAGAATAGGATTTTCTAGTTTCAGCGATTCCTCACGTGGTCTGACTACCACTACATGCAAAATAACGATGAGTGTTTCATTTGCTGTATTTAATACTATAATTAATAATATAATTTCAGCCTCGTAAATAGAAGATACTTTTTGTCAAGTCCATGTTTCTAATTTCTCTTTCTGTAGGACACAGGAGGGGATAGTGAACCTCTGGACCGTTCTGTGTTGACCACCATTCCAGGACAGAGCATTGCAGATAAGCTGTACAACGCTTGGATACGTCTCCAGAGCCATGTCAACATTGTGTTTGACAGTGACATGGACAAGCTGATAACAGAAAAATACCCTGGTATTCGTCAGGTGGGTAGCAAATGGAGTCTTAGACAATTAAAAAAGAGAAGCTGATGGAGTAATAAAAAAGTGAGCTATTTGTGGTTAATACATGGGCACTTTCATGACACTCATCATTGTAAGAATCAGTCTGGTTTTCCATACTTTGAGGTTTTAATTGTTCTGTTCTGTTTTGAAAGCTGTTGGAGAAGAAGGAAGGACTGTTCCGCAAGCACATGATGGGGAAGCGCGTGGATTTTGCTGCTCGGTCCGTCATTTGCCCCGATATGTACATTGGGACCAACGAGATTGGCATCCCTATGGTGAGGATAAATAAAAGGGCTGTGTCCTTCTGGTGCAGCTGGGGACTGAACTACACTGCTGACACTTTGGCAGCAAGCACAGAACAACTACATAGCAAGCAGTTAAAAATGTAGAGGTTTTTTGACTCATCTGAACTTTTTCCCACCCAGTGTTAATAAGGAGCATTGGAGAATGGGGARTTCTTACTGTTACGAAGYAASARCACCACATYYGAGAAAGAGAAWTWWAAAAAAAAAAGGAARAGCTGTACTTACTTKATGGGATTATGAAYTGGTGCAAACTTTAAAAGTAAATCCTGTTTCTCTTATGGTCTTTGTGCAGTGTAACATCTATGGCAGCCTTTAGGGAAAGGCTGTGATAATGTCACTAGTTTCATCAATTTTCAAGGATTTTTAACCACATAGAGATGCCACCAAGCCTGAATTTGAGCTTTTCATTACACCATCTTTGCAGGAAATAGCAAGCCTGGTGATAATGTACTTTTTCTCTGTATTTGTTGGCTTGTTTCCAGAATTTAAATCTGTGCTTGCTTTTTTTAATTGTGAATTGACTTCTATATGCAATAGAAAATTGTAAAAAGGCCGTTATTCGTATGGTAAAGGATTTTAAAACAAAGATATATTTATTTGTCATTAGAGTAGACTGAGGAGGAGATGGATTCAAGAGCTTAAAGTAATTTGTTTGCATTATATTTGCATTATATGAAACTTCTTAACTGTATCTCCATCCCTTGCAAGAGTTGAAAACTTACTATTTAGCTGCTTGGGCAAAAGTTTTGGTGTTTAATAGTCTTTTCACGTTGTTCTGTATTACCCTGTCTCTCATAAAGGCTTGGTAGAGATTTAAAATTGATGCTGTTTTATCGGTGGCATTTAGAGTTTTAAGCCAAAACTGAACATGTTACTTCTCTCCTCTTTTCCCCCCTGTCTAGGTATTTGCTACCAAACTGACTTACCCTCAGCCAGTCACTCCCTGGAATGTCAAAGAGCTGAGGCAGGCTGTCATCAATGGCCCCAAGGTCCACCCTGGTGCCTCCATGGTCATTAAGGAGGACGGGTCGCGCACGGTGCTGAGCGCCACCAGCCTGACCCAGCGCGAGGCCATCGCCAAGCAGCTCCTCACCCCCACCTCAGGGGCACCCGAGACAGGGCTGAAGATTGTGAGTATTAGCAGAGCCCTCCTCCATCTCTGGTTGGGGGGTAGGAAAAAAAAACATGATGCTTTTTCAAATTCTAAACAGCATTTTCCATCCTGGATTTTAGTTGCTTTTAATACGCAGTGTGTGGCATTCTTTGTGTCAAGATGAAGGGTATTCTTAGTGGTGACCTTGGCAAATGGTGGCTTAGCAGTTAGACTCGGTGATCTTAGAGGTATTTTCCAACCTTATTGATTCTGTGTCAGTTGTTTCTTCACTATGCTACAGCTTAATCAACCTTTGAAACTTCTTAATTGTATCTCCATCCCTTGCAAGAGTTGAAAACTTACTATTTAGCTGCTCGGGCAAAAGTTTTGGTGTTTAATAGTCTTTTCACGTTGTTCTGTATTACCCTGTCTCTCATAAAGGCTTAGCAGAGATTTAAAATTTAAGTCTTGAATATTTCTGTGATGTCAGTTGTCTCAGAACCTCTCACAGAGTTAAACATGACAGTATTTAGATTGTACAGTCAACTTATCATACTTCTGTTTGTAATAACTTAGGTGGATATTTGCATGTTGCTAACAGAAAAATTACAGTGAGACTGTTTTGAGAGACTGTTCTAGATAAGGGTATATTGTGTTGTACTCAAAGCTGAAATTAAGAGACTCTTGGGCTCTACTTCAGCTGCTGGGTCATTTTACTATCTTAGTCTGGGGTGTGTTGTGGCAGGTATTAATTCAGCCCAGTGGGCTTTGTACAAAGAGCTTATTGATCTGATCACTGTGGTTTGGGGAAGTTAATGGGGAATATGTTGTTTGCTGGAGAGCAGCGGGCGTTCAGGAGCAAGCAGTCTTGATTCTCTCTGAGTTTTGCACAGAACATGAATACCAGAAGAAAGGTATTTTGGATGTGTGTATATTTAAAGATAAATTAGTCCTTTGTGAGGTATGGCAATGCCTTGTAGGCAGTAACCGAATTTCCCTTGCAGGTGTGTCGGCACATCAAGAATGGAGATGTGCTGTTACTGAACCGCCAGCCCACGCTTCACAGACCCTCCATCCAAGCTCACCGGGCCAGAATCCTGCCTGGGGAGAAAGTGCTGAGGCTTCACTATGCCAACTGCAAGGCTTACAATGCTGACTTTGATGGGGATGAAATGAATGCCCATTTTCCACAGAGCGAGCTGGGCAGAGCTGAAGCCTACACCTTAGCCTGCACTGATGAGCAGTACCTGGTGCCAAAGGCAAGTAAAACAGATAAATTTATTCCTACATGCAGTCACTTTGTTTATTTTGTCTAATGATAAATTAGATAATTTTTTAAAAATCCATTTATTGATTTTTGAGGTTCATTTCTGTGTTCTTTCTCCACTTGTGGTTCTTTTCCTCTAAACAAGGCCTGGCACAGCCAAATAATCTTGTTCCTTTGAATGTCAGTGTCCAGAAGAGATTCAGTAGAGAGTTGTGCTGTAATTATGAGTTCTTTACAAATTACTTAATTGCTTTTATCCAGTGGGAATAATTTTGGAAGCTGGAGGCACATGACTTATTAACCCCCTTACCCTTTTTTTCTTGTTACCTCTTTAGGATGGGAAGCCACTTCCTGGCTTGATCCAGGATCACATGGTTTCTGGAGTCAGCATGACAATACGGGGCTGCTTTTTCACCAGAGAGCAATACATGGAGCTGGTGTACCGAGGACTGACAGACAAAATAGGAAGAATTAAAATCTTTCCTCCTGCCATTATGAAGCCACAGCGATTATGGACGGGAAAGCAGGTAGTTTATAATTTACTGGATTAAAGAATTCTGGTGGTTACAAAGTAAGCAGAATATTAATGCTAAAACCTGTGCTGCTAAGGGTATTTGAAAGGCCAGATCTCAGCATCACCATGCAGGTCTAGGTGTGTGGTTTTGAGCTGTAAAACCCAACAGACAGCTTTCTGTCTGTTTCTTTTTAATTTTGAGTATGTCGAAATTTTGGAAAAACCCTTGCTGTTTTATATTTCTGAATAATTATGTGTCTCAGCTCGTTGCTACTTCAAAGGCTAGAGTAGCAGGAGGATATTCCTGTCTTCTCAGATTTCCAAGTTTTTGAAACTTTGGTGTCAGTGGGAAAAATACATGCAGGGTGTTGCTTTTCTCATCCATGCCAGATTTTTTATGTTGAGAAGGGAATATACAAAATAAATAATTCCTGCCACTCTGCTGCTTCTTTATAGGTTGTTTCTACGTTGTTAATAAACATCATTCCAGAAAGCCACGCTCGACTAAATTTGACTGGGAAAGCAAAGATTGGTGGGAGAGCCTGGGTAAAGGGGCCTGCAAAAGGATGTCTAAATCTTGATTCAATGTGTGAATCTCAGGTATGAAACAACTCTGGGAGTTGGGCTGGGCTGTGTTGTATTAAAATAGTGTGTACAGTAGAGGAATGTGAAGGGAAGCAGGCAGATGACAAAGTTAAAAGCAGATATTTTGCAAGAGTTACTGCCAGAAGCAGGTGATTAAAGGATAGGCTTGGGAGTCAGAAAAAATTCTCTTCAAGTCCAGACTTATGCAGATTCCATCTGTTTTTGTTAGACCATGTGTCTTCATTGCTGGACTTTATAGGTGGAAAGACGTAGATGGTGTTAGAAGTTTTATTTCTATTACAAATTCTGGAAGTATAGATAATTGACCACATGTAACTGTTCACCAATGCATGACTTTTTAAAATTAAACCTATTTTCACATAGATTACACACAAAAACCTGTAGAGGTCATAGTAAGATCAAGATTCCTGCTTTCCTTTTTCAAAGCTGTGTTTTATTTCTCAGGTCATTATCAGAGATGGGGAATTACTGTGTGGAGTCTTGGACAAAGCTCACTTTGGCAGCTCTGCCTATGGCCTGGTGCACTGCTGCTATGAGATCTATGGGGGTGAGACCAGTGGCAAAGTGCTGACGTGCCTGGGGCGCCTCTTCACTGCTTACCTGCAGCTCTACAGGGGCTTTACCATGGGTGAGTAACTGCAGTGCTGTAGTGCAGCACCTCCTGAGCTGTAAAACAGACATTGTTGGGCATAATAGATGCTAATTGTGTCGGTAAAATTTTGCAAGACTGCCCTTGAGTGGGATAGCTGCCTGCCAGCCTTTTTTCCCATCTTGTTTTTTTGTTGGTGCATAGCTGGCCTTCTAAAAGTAAATAGAAAACACAGTCTTGAGTGTGCCAAACAAGTTCTCTCTTCTGTCCTGCCTAGGCAAAGTGTGCACGGTCAAAATGTCTTGTGTTGAAATTTTGTTTAGATCAGAACTTTGTATTTTGCTTCCCTGAAAAATAACTGTTGCATAGAAAGYAGAACARCTRACAAAGCAGGGTGGAARAAYTTTARGGAATTGTAAATCRASTCTTGAACATCTTGTTCTRTTGTAAAACTTCTCTTAAATGTTTKACTTTSATCACAGCTTTTCAAACTCGTSCAARTGTTATGGAGACACTGTCAACTGTTGGCAGGAATGGGGGWCTGACAGACTGCTGTGAGCCAGGGAAAAGGGAGGGATTTCTTYTGGAGTGAGGAAGGGGATTGGTTGACTGCAAGACACAGAATATAATATGTAGAGAGTCAGGATGCAAAGACTAGTTAGGAAAAGATAATAACCCTGGGATTGCTAGGTAGCTAAAACATCAGAAAACGAGAAATGGGACTGGAGCAGGAGTCTGGGGTTTGGTGTTTCGGCACAGCCATTTTAGTGACTTTGGCAGAACTCCTTACAAATAGCTCACAGGAGTTAGGGTTCCAGTCTTTAATCTGTTCTGATGTTCTCCTGGTCATCACAAGGATCTGTATTTTTTTACTTATCTTTCTTAAAAAAGCTGGGAAATGCCAGATGTGCAAAGTTCATCTAAGAGGACTTTTGATGTGGATGGAAGAAAAAAAGCAGTTTGATGTGACTGATCCACAAAGCATTAGTTTGTGCAAGTGCATCAATTAAGATTTTTTAGAGTCTGTTGAAGTTAAGACTTCTTAAATCAGGGAATTGATTTTGCACCTTTACTGCTTAGTTGATATATGTTTTTATGGCCTACAACTTCTCCATCCAAAAGCTACTCGGATTCTTTTCATCTTGTCAAACTGCAGGCCCTGAGTCTAACCATTATTGTAACTTTAATTATGACCTTGTTTTCCAACTCTTCACTCTCAAAACCCCTGACACCAAATGTGGTTCCTTCCTTGATTCTTGTTCAGTTTAGACCATTGTGTTCTGTCTCTCCTCTTTAATAGGGATTGAAGATATTTTGGTTAAACCCGAAGCAGACCACAAAAGAAAAAAAATCATTGAAAGGTCAAGGCAGAGTGGTATTGAAGTAAGTCTGYTTTGCAGATTYGTTTTTCCTTCCATAATGCAAAATTTTAGAAATACTGCCCTGTTCAATCATGCCTACTTAACACCTAAAACCCCCTATATTTTATTTCCAGGCTGTTAGAGCTGCTCTTAATTTGCCAGAAACAGCATCATGTGAGGAGGTCCAAGGGAAGTGGCAGGATGCCCATCTCTGCAAAGACCAGAGGGATTTTAACATGGTTGATATGAAATTCAAGGAGGAAGTAAACAATTACAACAAYGAAGTTAACAAGGTTGGCACCTACTGATCTTGTTTGGAGACTTTCTTATTAAGTTTATTAATGTGGATGARCAGGGCCTGATGCTTCTGGAGGCTGAAGTTTTCCATCTGTCCCCAGCATGAGGCTCCATGTGCTGTCTCCTCCTCAGCCTTGTTCTCCCTGAGTGAGAAGATGGCTTAGTGTTCAAGATGCTTTTAAAATTATAAATAGCAATGTTTGTGGTTGCTCATTGTCTCACTGTGCTAAAGTCTTCCGCAGGGATTTCTTTGGTYTATTATTTTAATTATAATGTTTGGTTTTGTTCCCTTCACTGTCCCACAACTCTGTAGGTTTGCATGCCCCTTGGTCTTCACAGGAGCTTTCCAGAGAACAATTTGCAGTTGATGGTACAGTCAGGAGCCAAAGGATCCACTGTAAACACAATGCAGGTAATGACAGCCAGGATTTACTTAGCAGCTTCATGTGTTGATGTGATGTGTCCCAGAATATAAACTGTTGGGAAGCTCTTGTGGGGATATCTTATACCAGAGCAAGATCTTCATTCTGGACTTTGGCATGGAAAAAATTTAGAAGAATGTAATAAAGACCTCAGTGGGTGATGGAAGAGAGTCAGTGTTTATTATAACCTATTTTTGAATCCCTCCTCAGTACATGAGGATTTATTGAAATAGCAGGCCTGCTTTTTAGAAGGAATGCTGCAGTTTATACAAACAAACCTACTGTAGGATAAATAACTTTTCCTGGTCTCTGTTGGAGACTGATCCTTTCCTTCAACTTCTGAATAGGAACAATTAAAATTTTGGTTTTGGTAGAAGTGGTAAGGATGCATTCTCATTTTACTTTTTGCAACACAGACACCAAGCAAGAGGAACTCTATAAAAATGCCATGAAGAGAATGACCAAAGCTCAAAAGAGAGWGCATTTTGGGTTGAGGGTTTTTTCTGTTTTTAGTACACTGCTGAGAGCAGTGAGGKTAATGTAGGGACATAAAAAATATTTTTAAAGGATTTTTAGTTTCACATCTCTGTGTTAAAATAAGGACACAGAATGGGAATGGTAATGTTGAGGATGAGTCAGGGGCTAGAATGACTTAAAAAGACCAGGTGAGATCTCCATGCCTTTTCTGCCCCTCAGTAGCATTTCATTAACAAGTCTACATTGAGCTACATTTTGTGAACATTTGACCCTTTTTTTACTGTATTTTTCAAGAAAATTTATGAAGCTTATGCGGACAAAAAGTTGGATGGAAAAATGATATTTCCTTTCTTCCTTCCACATTTAGATTTCTTGTTTGCTGGGCCAGATTGAGTTGGAAGGTCGAAGACCCCCACTGATGGCTTCTGGCAAATCACTGCCGTGTTTCCAGCCTTATGATTTTTCCCCTAGCTCAGGAGGATTTGTGACTGGCAGATTTCTCACTGGGATCAGACCATCTGTAAGTTYAATACTGCTTGTGTTGATACTGAAGTTTATTTAAKTCTTGGTATTTTAATAGAGAGTATYTGCAGTTATAGATAAATGGWCTTTGTTCACCATGGTTTCATATGTAGCTTTTGAGGAAAAACATAAATTGCCAGTATTGATGCACTTATTGGCAGAGTTCTGATGGTATTGTGCTTGTGTTTAGGAGTTCTTCTTTCACTGCATGGCTGGCAGGGAAGGTCTTGTGGATACAGCTGTCAAAACCAGCCGTTCTGGGTACCTGCAAAGGTAAGAGGTCTGGTTTAGAACTGGAGCCTTTAAAAAGTCCTTTGATTGGTTGATCTTCCTTTGTTTCTGGTTTTTTGTTTTTTTTTTTTTTGTTTTTTTTCCTTTGTTTCTGTTTTTTTTTTTGAGAGAGTACTGTAGATTGAAAGTGCCTGTATTGCTTAGATTAACTTCACTATACTTGATTTTTACAAAAGGGTCTGAATGTTTGTTCTAAACCAAATTTTCTAGAGACCTAGGTTGACTGGAACATTATCATTTCAAACTGATCTCTGGCACATAACAGTGGCAGCTTCTCCTTTTGCAGAAATCGTTTTCCTGGTACAAGTTCCAGGGAACTCTAGTTTTTCTTGGCCATGTTGAGTGGCTTTTGTCTTTACTCAAGTAGCACCTCCAGTTCATCCAGAAGATGGAACTTCTCAATTGTTTCAGAGGGTAGTAAGAAGTTCTAAAGGACAGATGCCCATTTCAAGGAGATGTTAAGGAGTGACAGCAGAAATAGAGAGTAATTTACTGTTTCATTTAAAGTCAGATCAGTCGAAGGAAACTGYTGGGAACAGCATGGTGAAAGCTTTGCAGTATCATACATTTCACRTGAGTTTTCTGTCTATAGGATTTTGGCTTCCAGATCAGCCCTTAAGTACATTTAAAATATTAATGAAAACAGTGGGTTTTATGTTTAAATTATATCATCCTTGTTGCTTTGCAGCCTCTTAACAACATTTTTCTTTTTTCAATTTCTTGTTCCCTCCGGAATAGGTGTATCATAAAGCATTTGGAAGGGCTGGTAGTTCAGTATGACCTGACTGTACGAGACAGTGATGGCAGCGTGGTGCAGTTTCTGTATGGAGAAGATGGGCTTGATATCCCTAAAACTCAGTTTTTACAACCTGAGCAGTTTCCTTTCATTGCAGAAAACTATGAGGTAGGACACCTAATTTATGAGGGGTGGAAGGGAGACTGAAACACATGGTTAACATCTGGCACATCTGTCAGGGATCCAGTGGCAGCAGTTGTTCCTCTCAGTTACTKTCAGACTAACATACGATTTTATTTGCCTTTGTATTCAAAATATGGAAACAATCTGAGGTCTGCAGTGTGGTTTAAGCAGTCTCAATTTCAGCAGAGCACCAAGCACTGTYTGCTCTAACTCTGCACTTGSATTCAACGAAGATGATGTAACTTTYCAGTCTGTCAAGTTTGATTAACTTCTTTTTATCAGTATCACCACTGCTTACTACAGAATGKTGATAACAACATAAAGTTAAAAGCAGTTTTGTCTCAATTGGGTTGAAAACCAAGTTTGAAAATTATTTTACAGCAGTAACAGCAGAAAAAGTTTTGAGTTTGCTTTGCCTTTTCTGGAACAGTGAACATAGAAAGAATAATAATCACACAAATCACATTCTTACAGGTAATCCAGAAGACAAATCATCTGGATGAAGCTTTAGCGAGGATGGAATCTCACCAAGCTAACCAGCAGTTCAAAGCTATCAAAAAGTGGCGAGCCAGACACCAAAATTCTGTGCAAAGAGAAGGAGGCTTTCTGCTGTTTTCCCAAAAGAAACTGGCAAGTGTGAAAGCTCAGCTTCCAGGAGGTGAAATAAAGAGTGGAAGAGATCCTGCTACTTTACAGGTAACACAGAAGCAGTTGAACTGACCAAGCCCTTCAAAAGACATTGCAGAATCCAGTAATTTTATAATTGCTTTATATATCCCAAAGTGTTTCACAGTCTACTTACACAAATCACCTTTTAAAGAGATGTTAACTGTGTGGGTGATGAAGCTGAGATTTATTGAAGTMCGTGGGCCCTAGTGTTAARGGAGGGACTAAATATTGAGATCTGTCTGGTTTTAGAAAACAGGTCATGTTCCTGGATGGTTTGGGGGACATTCTTTTGTTTAGTGGTGGGTTATTAGATTTTTTTTTTATGTCTACTGAGTAAATCTCCCTTGCATGGACAGCTGTCTGCTAGCTGGATGAGAGCCTGTTTGAATACCAAGATCAGAGGGCTGAGCCAGTCTTGCCTAGTTTTTCCAAAAAATACTCTTGCTTAAGCCTCTTGTCCGTCATGGCACTGATCTCTATGATATGGCTTCTAAGACTGAAGATTGTATGTATGGACACAAAACACAGTCAGATCTTGCTTCACAGCCTTGCTGTCACAAAATATTTACCATGGTGGAACGTGGGCATGAAAATCCAAGCTGAAGGTGTTGAGATAGAACTCTCTGAACTTGTCTGCAAAAGTTGTTTTTCCTAATCAGAGGTTCATTTATTGAGCTATGCTGAATTTCTGTTGCTCTTGACAATTTTTGATAACAAGCTCCTTTTTCCTGCCAGCTTTGGACAAGGGAGCTGAGAGTCATCTAGAAGCAAGGGTTAAGTATATTGAGGGCATTCACTCCCAAGTTAAAATCAGTCTTTGAGGCCATATTTTGCTGATTTCTGGAGTAGTTGCTATGGATACATAAGTTGGAGTGCTTCAGGCTTGTAAAGAATCTTGAAATTATTTGCTTTCAAGAGTGTTAAATATCATAAAGGAGAGAACACTGGATTTGTAGCTGAGCTGTTTGCTGTGTTATGTACACCCTTACATTTTACAGAGATTATCTTTTCCTCCTTCACTGCTGTTTGATTGCTCGTGGAAGCAGTGTTAGGTGGTTGTGGTATTACTGTGGATAAACCAATCAGCTTAAAAACCTCCTCTCATTTTCAGTTGTTGAAGATGTGGTATGAGCTCGATGAGAAGAAACGAAGGAAGTACCTGAAGAAGACAAATAAATGTCCTGACCCAAGCCTGGGGGTTTGGCGTCCAGATACTTATTTTGCATCTGTTTCAGAAACATTTGAGAGTGGAGTTGAAGGTTATATCAATAAATGGCAATCTGAGAGCAGCCAGAGTTACACACACCCAGCACTTTCTTCTGACAGGTAAAAACCTCTGAGTCTCTTCTGCTTTGTACTGACCCAAATGCCAAAATACCTTTTTGGGAATGAGTTTGCTAAAACTGAAGAGTCTTTGCCAAGTCTTGTTTTTCTTGTGGCCTTTGGGAAATCAAGCAGTGGGTTTCAGAATGGCTCCTGAAARCCAAGTGTGCAGTAGAGAGGCTCTGGGTATCTATTCCTTCCAAACCTGAGTTTTCCCTGCTGCTGAGGGCTTTAGCAAAGGCTTTCTGGAACAACAGCAATGTATATAAAATAATAGTTTATAATAACCTTGAAAACCACAGAATGCTCTTGATGCACCTTGGAGTTAGCAAGGCAGTTAAGAAGTGCCAAGTGGGAGTAAATGGACTCACTTTTGACATCCTGGGAATTGGCAGCAGAAATRAAATACAGTTTGGCCAAGGCCCCAGTTCTGTGTTAATGGGCTGTGTTTGTCAGATCAGATGGGGATAGACAATTTTACAGTTTCTGGAGGGCATTTATCTGTAAGCTACCAGGAGAAACTGGTTCTAAGATGCAAYTTTATTGAACAGAGCAATGATTCATTCTTTTATGAGTTTATTATTTTGTACATTGAGCTAAACCTCTTATTTCCTGTCTTCAGATTAAAGGATCTGTTGTATTTAAAGTGGCAGCGATCTCTTTGTGACCCAGGAGAAGCTGTGGGGCTTCTTGCAGCTCAGAGTATTGGGGARCCTTCGACACAGATGACTCTGAACACCTTTCACTTTGCTGGCAGAGGTGAAATGAATGTCACATTGGGTATTCCAAGGTGAGAAAGCTGTGTCCTCCATGAGTCCTTTATTTTAATAGGCACTTAGGTATATAATTTTGCCTTATCTCACAAGCAGGTGTATGTGGGAATGTTGAAGGTGAATGATCCTTCAGTTTACTTGTAAATCATGCCTGTTCAGAACTATTTTAAATTTTTACACTTTTCCAGATACAAAATACCTGTGAAGGCCCCTTACTCTAACCTGATATATAGGAAATCATGAGTTTATTTGGAATAATTTGGGTCCTGACCTGGTCTTATGTTGGGGTGGGAGGGGATTGTTTTGCTTCARAGAAACAGGTGTGAGGAGGAACATATGAGGAAGCAGCTGTAGGAAACAGACCTCATTAGTCCTTCTGTTTTTGTAATTATTTATTATCATATCTATCCTTTTCCCATAATTGAGGCACTGGGGCTGCTGCTGAGCTGTGCCTGGTGGGGAACCCAAACAGAAAAGGAGCAGTGCAGTGTAACCACAGCTCTTGATGCTCATGGCTTGGATGGAACTGTCAGTTGCTGCATGCTGTCTAATGAAATGAACTACATAATTACTTGATTGCATAGTGTTTTTATTGCTTAATTGGAATGATCACTSTTTGTTTAAAGGTTGCGGGAAATACTGATGGTGGCCAGCTCAAACATTAAAACACCAATGATGAGTGTTCCTGTGTTCAATACCAAGAAAGCTCTTAAAAAGGTGAAACAGCTGAAGAAACAGCTCACAAGAGTGTGCTTAGCTGAGGTGAGCCTTCTTTCCAATGCATCCTTTGAGAGTCAACAAAACAAACTTTCCTCTTTGAGCTCATCTGTATTTTGCTGTGCCACATTCTGGCTTTTTCTCAAGTACATTTTTGTCAGTCTGTAGAATTGGCAGGGTTCTGTTTTGTCTTTGAGCGAAGTTAATGTGGCTGTGATTGGCATAGTCAGAGCACAGATAGAGACCTTTCTGTCTGTCCCCACCCCTTCCTAATCTCATAGAGAAAGGCTCAGTAGAAGCAGGGTAATTTTAGTGAAGGAGTCAGGTGGGAGGTGAGGCTGTTCTTCCAGTGTTGTCTAAGTTAATTGTTAGGAAGAGTTTAAACCAAAAGGTGCAGTAGGATACACTCCTTTTGCCCAGGGGCAAAGCTTCCAGAGAAGTTTGCCAGTTAGCCTTTTGTCATTCTGGTTTCCTGGGGAAAGCACTGGAACTGCACCAAGTAAATGAAGTTTCTTCATCAARGGAGTAACGTTCCTGCATGGGAATTCTTTGTAGGTCTTGCAGAAAGTAGACATTGAGGAATCCCTGCATGTGAAGCACAAGCTGAACAAGCATCGCCTCTACAAAATCAAATTTCATTTCTTGCCCCATGAATATTACCGAGAGGAGAAATGTGTGAAGCCCAGGCAGATCTTGCACTTCATGGAGACAAGGTGAGTTTACTTTCAGATACTTTAATATTTTCTCCTTTTTTTTTGCCTTTTTATGGGCCCTGAATGTTGTTGATTACAGCTGGTGTAGCTTTCAGAGCAACAGAGCTGATGTGCAGAGAGCATTTACACAATTGCTTTTATGCCATGAATAAAACTATGGATCTGTGGCATTGTGAATTGTGCAGAATTGTATCAAGGCAGATCTTTCACATGTCTCTTAATACACTTGGAGAAGAAACAAATAAGCAACATCTCATTCCTCATCTGTGGATTCTGAAGCACTTATAACCAGAAAAAACATTTGAGTACTTTAGGCACCCCATGGTGCTCTCATTGAACAGAACTGAAGTTCATTTTTTTACTATTTATAAAATACACATTAATCAGAAGAAGCTGGCTTATTTTTCCCACTTTCTTTTTAACCCCTGTTTCTATCCCTGTTTCTGACCAAATCTGTGTAGTTAAAAGTAGAACATTTAATGCAAAGTGTCTGTTGAAAGCTATTTTAGCTTCGTAAAAAGGTTTCATTGATTTCTTCATCCTTCAGGCCACATGAGTTCAAGCTGGGTTGCTTTATTTTGTATGTGCGTGTTGGTTTAAAAAAGAAAAGAAGTCCAGTAATGAAACATTTCTTCTGAAGGCCGATTTGATGTGCAGATTTTATATCCAGATGAATACATAATTTTAAGCTTTGAATGCGTGGCTACATCTGCAACAGTAAGAGAAATTATACCAATCTTTTGGTATAATTCTGATCTAAACAAATCTATAACCTCTGATCTAAACAAATGGGAAAAGGCTGAAAAAAGTTACTTGCCTTATCCCAGAAATACTTTTGCATCCAGCAGGGAATAATGTCCTGTTATGAGTTGACTGGCTTCTTAACCAAAAGAAATTTTTTTTTGACAACTTCAGACTGACTGTGTGGTAGTGCTGAGCTTTGACATTCTGGGTTGCTTCTTCTGTCAGGTTCTTTAAAGTTTTTCTGGAAGCAATTAAGAGGAAGACTGCAAAGATGGCATCTTTTAATGAAGTCAGCACTCGGAAGACAACTCGGAAGGATTTAGATGACGACCAAGACAAGGTACAGGAAAACATTACCTGAAAAACTCCTCACTTCCTTTATTTGTTTTTTTGAGAACCAGAATTTGGAAAAGTGTGGTATGTTTCAGTGTACACAAAATATATGAATACTAAATTTCTGCTTCGGTATTTTCTTCATACTTAAATTGTCTTTGTGTTCTCATAAAATCAACAAGTTTTTTTTTGTATTTAATCCTGGTTTACTTAAGACTGTGCTCTGAAAATGCCAGTTTGTTTTAGTTTCTGTGAGACAAAAGCATATCACTGTGCTTGCTGTCCTGTTGTAGCAGTGGTTGTCACAACTTTGGGGAAGGTCCTTTGTTAATAGAAATGCTTTTCCACGTTCCTTCTCCCACTCCCTTCAAGGAGTATCATAAACAGGCTGATAGCTTATCCATCTAGTAGACATTAATTTTGTTAAATGTTGAAGTTTTCAGGACAGATGAGTTCATTTCTTTATAGTATTGGGCCTATAGAAATTAACTTGTCTGATTATCTGTTCTGTGATGAATTTCTAGACACAAAATAATCAGGAAGCTGTAGAGGAAGAAGAGAACATTGTTGATGCAGAAGCTGATGAAGGGGATGGTGATGCTACAGAAACCAAACGGAGGAAGAACCAGGAAGAAGAGGTAATGACTTCCTAGGTGCTCAACACTCTTTAATTCCCTGTTTCTTCTGTGTTTTGAGTTGGGAAGGAAAACTTCCATTGAAACAAAATGCTGAAAGAAACAAACCCCACATGAAAGAAGATAAAAATCTCTGCTTTAGGCTGAACAGTTTTCATTTGGCCTTTTATCAAAGCCTTGTTCTTCAGGCATTTGAGTGGATGTGTCTGGCAATCAGGCTGTCTGTGCTGAAGTTCACCTTAACTTTACCTTTTGCTAATTTTATTACATTAATTGTTTTTAAAACTTTACAGTGGGTCTTAATATTCTCCCTGCATGTTTTTATGTGTTCAGTATTTTATAATTACATCTTAAAAGATGGGGTGCTGTAATTTCAGCAAGAGGGTGGGATGATTGAAAATCCCAAGGGRATTCTATCATCAGGATTGGATTATGGGAAGAAATTAGATCTTTTCAGGGAGAGAAAACTAAATTTTGCTACAGTCTCAAGAACCTGTAGCATCTTGGACTGTGCTGAGGAATAATGATAAAATTATAAAGAAATATACGCTGAACTGAATGTCTTACTTTCTTTGCAACAGAATTGCATTTTCTTTGTACTGKAGGGGTGAGATCCTTGCAAGTCAACAGCAAAGCATATTCCTGAATTAAACTGTTCATGGTATGCTGTGTCTCTGTACAGATTCTGGCTCAGATAAACACAACATTATTTCTTGGCAGGTTGATTATGAGAGCGAAGAAGAGAACGGAGAAGAAAAYACTAATGAGAATCAGGAAGATGAAGAGGCTGAATCTGAAAAAGAAGAAGGGACTCCTGGTGCTGAAGAGGATCAGAACCCAGCAGAGGGTGAAGACTCCCAACATCTTTCCTTTGTGTCTAAGACTAAAAAAGTGAAAGATCAATTACTTCAGTCAGCAGAGGTGCGAGTGAGCGCTGTTGTGGAGAGCCACCCATCCATCCAGGATTACATGTTTGACACYGAAAATGAGCTTTGGTGTGAGGTAAGGTGGAACATCTGTGGGTGGCTGCACAGTGGTTGCATGTAGCTCCAATGACAAATGGATCTTTTCAGTGCAGTGCTGCTGTTTTGTCTCAGCAATCATATATGAATATAGAACATGGCATAACAAAAGTAMTTCTTGGAATAATTTTTTAGTAATTTCTGATTTTCAGAATACCTCATGTAACTTTTTAAAAACAGTTTCTTGACAGGTTTATTGTGTTGTAATCTTTAAGTGTACTACTACTGTGTAGCCTTTGATGAGTAAAAGTCATGGCTGGACTGCTGAAAAAAAACAAAACATCTTGAAAAACAAATAAAAACTCCAACAAACACGATCCCATCTCACCACCCCAAAAAGCAGTCAGTGTAAATTTAGAGACCTCAAAAGCAATGTGGATGAATGATCCTGGAATGGGGAATTTGCCTTAGCATCTCATTCAGCATTGTTTAGCTCTCATTCCAGTCAGACATTTATGTTCCTAAACACATAGCTGGGGTAATTCCAGTTATCTGCTTTTTGCCTAAATAGAAATGTGCTGGTTTTTGAGCCTGGTGTTCAAACCTCCTCACACTACCTTGTTTTTCCCTGTCAGGTTTCTGTGGCATTGCCACTAACAAAGGTGTATTTTGACCTCTCCTCCCTGCTGGCATCCCTGGCRCGCAGCACCGTGATCCACGAGGTGAAGGGCATCACACGGTGCCTGCTCAATGAAAGTACCAACAAGGAGGGACAGAAGGAATTCGTTCTCCACACCGAAGGGATAAACCTGGCAGAGCTGTTCAGATATTCTGATGTGTGTAATCTATTTCTAATCCCAGCCTTGAAKGATCTTTTGTGTTCAAGGGCGGGTGGTGGATGATGGATGCAATTTCAATTTATCAGGGGTGATGTGTAACCTTTTCAGCTCTTAAACTCTCTTCCTCCTCTGTTTATCCCAGATGTGTTCAGAGCTCAGCAGAGCCTTTTCTCAAGGGCACCTTGCAAATCAGTGTTTGTGCAGCAGCCAGTGCCTAATGACAGATGATTTCACACCACTCTTCTCTCTCATGTCTCTCTAAATGTTACTTGAGGGAGTTCTTCCATCTAAATGAATTGCAGCCAATTGGAGATTAATAGTTCTGTTACCCAGCCCATAACTCTCCAAATACAAGATTGTTTTAAGCTGCTTCTTCTCTTYTGCTAAAAGTTCTGGCAGTCTGAGATACACTGGGCATTGCATTGTGTTATTTGGAAGACTTTAATGTTTTGTTTGTGTATTTTGCTAGTTTGCTTGTTGTCATTTCAGGTAATTATCTCCTGTGGTGAATTTTAACTCCAGTACTCCTATTCATGTATTTAATGCTGCTTAACATAAATCCCCTGAATCATTTTTGTCTGTGTTTGACTCTGAACTGCTGCCTAGTTGTTCTATATCTGTTGGTGCTGCTTAAGATCATAAAAATGGAAGGAAATCTATCTTAGCTTAGCTGAAATAATTTGGAAATACAGAGGTGCTGTTCTCCTCACTTGTATCTCTGTTTTTTTCTGCTTCCAGATTCTGGACCTGAACAGGCTTTATTGCAATGATATCCATGCCATGGCTAAGAATTACGGAATTGAATCAGCCCTGAGAGTGATTATAAAGGAAATAAAAGATGTRTTTGCTGTATATGGTAGGATTTCTTTGTATTTTTAACATAGTCTTTAATACCATTAAATGGGAAAATGCAGCCACAGTCATTGCAGTTACAGTTTTGCATGGTATATTCATTCATTTACATATTTTCAAGTTGCAGCTTTTCATCATTTTAGTTATAGTGTCTTCTGTGAAGACCTTGTTAGTTAATTATTACATTTCTTTTAATCAGTAGAAGATATACTAGGTAAGGTTGAATTTGTTCCCCCTTCACGCAGTTCTTCCATTCTGGTACATTTTGTGCAAGCTGGAAGGTCCAGACCAATTAATTATTGATGTCTGAGGAAGCCAACTGTTAGACTTGTACAGTGGCCCTGAGAATAGGATCGATCTTGCCTCCTTTTGTCTTTTTARTGATAGGAATCCAGGCTCCTGAGTTTTTATATCTTTCTTAAAATAGCTKCACTGCATTGTCTGAATGTTCTTCTCTCAGATGATTCATAGTCCAGCCWGGGGAGGCTGCATGACTTCATAGGCATGTTGAATTACTCTTCAGTGAGTGGAGTTTTGCTATGAATTAAACCACTGAAAAGAGGGAAGATTAATACAGTGGGAATTTTAGCAAGCAATTATATCAAACAGATTTGCCAGCTGGCAGCCCAGGATGGTCTGACCTTCATGTTGTTCAAGAACTGCTCAGTAAATGTTGACAAAGCTCTTAATGGTCCGCCAATTAAACTGACTTCCCAAGAGTTATTTAGGAAAAAATGCAGTTTTTTTCAGCCTGAAGGAGATTTTCTGAGAATGCCTGATGTCATACACAGAGAACATCAGACCCTTTCTGACTCTGGGGCCAGCTAATGCAGGCCACMAGGGAATGGGTGAGAGCTCTGTGCCTCCCAGATGGATGGATGGATGTGTGATCCCCTTCTGTGGAAACAAGGATGGTGCAGAACTTTCCTGATTTTATGTAGAGAAACTCTGCTGCCTTACAGCATTCTTGACATTGCTGTGTCCCCCTCCTTTCATTTCAATTTGGAGAGATACTGTTTTGTATTAGAGTGAWGTCTGCCTCTCCTGGATATTTGAGGGGAGGAGTTAAGCAGATACACAGTGCCAGAAGAATGTTAATAATGATGTTCTTTAAGCTGGTTTGATCAAGGGGTTTGATTTAGACCTGATACTTTTAAAAARTCCCACACACATAGCTCTGGAATGCTCTGATGATTACTCTTTCTTTTTTTCTAAGGAATTGTGGTAGACCCTCGACACCTTTCACTTGTGGCAGATTACATGTGTTTTGAAGGAATTTACAAACCACTGAATCGTTTTGGAATTCAGTCCAACTCCTCCCCTCTACAACAGATGACGTTTGAAACCAGCTACAAATTCTTGAAGGAAGCAACAATGATGGGTAAATGGTTTACTTTGAGATCTCTTGCTGCAGCATTTCACATATGCTTGGTTTTTGACGTAACTTTCCATTATTTTGAGTAGGGCATAATTGCATTAGAAAAAATGCCAGAGGCAAAAATTTTAATTAAGCACTCGCCTAGGAAAATGTTCCAGATGTTTTTAGTAAAATTCTGTCAGCTTAAATAAAGCCAAGTCCCACATGTAATTTGTGGGGTCTGTGACTCCTTTCTTTAAGAATTACATAGGCATTTTTACAACAAACCTCAAGGTTGTTAAGATTCGTTACAGTAATGCTTTATAACAGACTACTAAATCTGCCTTTTTCCTGTTTCTACTATTAAAATGGTCTTCTTTGCTTTGTTTTTGTACCTATGTTGTAACTTCCATGTCTACTCTAACTTTGCTATTCAGCATTTTATTTTGAGAACAGACCTCTTGGCTGTTACTTTGATTTAGCACTTAATTTTCACTTTTTTTCCTCAAACAGAGACAAAGGGTCAGTCTCATTTTTCTAATTGTAGGTTTCTGGTGCCATTTGAGATTCCCAGGAGTATCCTTCTGCCCTCTAGTTGCCTCTGTGGAAGTTGTAGAGATGACTTGGCTGTGTGGATCACTTAGGACATTTGGAACAGCACTAGCCATCTATATTTAAGGCCTTCTATAAAAAAAAATCCTCGTGCTTTAAGTGTGTCATTTGACAGTTTCTGTGATCTCAGGCTTTGGATTACTAATTGCATCTCCTTTTTGCAAAGGGACATAGTTTGGTTTCTGTCACATGCCACTTGCCTTGGATGCTGCTCTGCTGTGTCCTTTGCTCTACAAATGGGGAGAGCTCTCAAAATTCTCTCTTGAGTTCGTGTCTTAAATGGCCTTCTATGGATGCCAGAGATACTTTTATTACTGAATTTCTTTTTGCTAATGCTATTTTATACCTTTTCTAGGAAGGTAGTTTGGGTTTTAATTAATAGCACTGGTGACAATTGACTTAATTAATCTTAAAATCATAAAAGTGTAAATCTAGGGTAAAATTACAGAGAAGAGGATGTTTCTTGCGCAGTTGCACTCTCTGGATTTATGTGGTGTCACACTGTGACTTAGAAATGAAATCAGAGGAGGTTTTTGCCAAGTGAAATGTAATGTATGGATACTGTTATGAATAAAGACACGCAGTGCATGCTGACAGGGGCAGGGTGACTTGGCAGGAACTGCACTGATTACRAGCAGAGGGAGTTGGTGATTTCACCACGCTGGAAATCAAAGTCATCATGGGGATTGCAGCAGCCTGGATCTAATTTGCTTTAATATAACTGATAACTTGACTGTACAGTTTAAGAGACCCTGCAAGGGTGCCTTGGGGCTGATGCCCTGAGCAGTGAGAAGGAATTAAGAAGGTTTTTGAGGTYGTGCAGGGCTGTTGGAGCACAGGCTGCTGAGTGGGGCTCCTTGTGCAGGGAGCAAACTGCATCAGCAGTGAGATCCCTTGGGCTGTTTGCTCAGAGAATAACTCTTTGTTAACATCARATGAGCAAACAGGCCAGTACTACTGTCCTTTTTAACGATGTAACAAAGGGGCTTTTTTTCCTTCAGCTGACACACATTTAGGAGCAGTTATTTAATTATCCAGCTGTGRCTGAGATCAGAGCAGTGAGCACATGCCAGACACAGTGCTGTGTATGCTCCTGCCCCCACCCTCTGCATGATAAAAAGTTGAGTACATTTTGTTCARTAGAATAAAGATAACCAAACTTAGCAAAAGTTTTAACAACTTTATTTCAAATTTCCTACTGCTCTAATGATAAACATTCAGCTTGTYGTAGTTAGGATGAATGAAAAACAGCCTGAATAGTTACAAAAACAGTGGAAGCAAAACAATCCCAGCCAGACATGTYATCTGGAGTGCTTCCAAATTTCTGTGACACTATTTCGCTACAGTGAGTAACCACAAAATCAARGGAATTCATGGAATGTCTCTCCAGTGAAAAGTTCTCTTCATATCTAGCCAGAAGGATTTAAAATACACATCAAAAGGATTCATACTAACAAAGGAAAAAGGCAGCAATGACAAGGGAATCTTTTTGGTTTTGCCTCACGTGTATTTTTTCGTGATCTATTTAGTCAGCAGARTGTGTTCACTGGCAGGTCAAATCTGTGTTCTCTTAGAAATCAGACTGTTTTGTCTTTTCACACAGAATTGGGAGAGTTTAGTAATGTGTGGCCTTATTATTTGCTTGGACCAAAGATTGGGATGAGATAATAGTTGCTGTAGGAGGGGCAGGAAGAGTCTTGGACTCACTACCCCAAGAAATCCCAATTTAGTGTGGGCAGTAGGTGGCAGAACCTTTCTGAACCTGGGGGTGCTGAACCAGATGGCTTCTTGCACATAAACYGAAATGGTTTCTTTTCAGCACTGACCTTTGGGAACCTCCTAATAGGATTTTCTTTGAATTCTGTTCCAGGTGCCCATGATGAGCTGCGATCCCCTTCGGCCTGTCTGGTGGTTGGAAAAGTTGTCAAAGGAGGGACTGGCTTGTTTGACCTCAAGCAGCCCCTGACATAGTGWTTTGGTGGTAACTTAAGGATTCTGTTGAAATGTTCATCGTAAGAACTGCATATGCTCTTCAGCTGCACAGCAAGGGCACATTCTGTGTCTCTAGTCATCTTCCCTGTGCTAGTAGGTTTGTTAATCTGGATACCCAATGAGCCTTATCAATTTAATGAGGATAGGAGCTATCTTTTGAGCCAAAGAATCACTTACTCACTGTTCATCAGTGTAAAAAAATGAGGTTGTTTGTTTACATAGAAAGTTATAAAATGCAGGAGTTGGTCTGAGTCTCCAGCTATGCAGCAGTTGTGGCGGACAGAAGTGAAAGCAGAATCTGTTTATGCTAATTTTTGTGGGGCAGAATCCCATCAGGGTGTGGTCATTAACATGACAAATTTCCAGTRCTGGGAATAGCATTCCACACTGGCAGGTGTAGCTGGGCACCACTGTGCTGGACCTTCAACACTTCATTGAAGCAGCTGTGCTCCAGGCATTTCCTCCTCTTTTGCTGCACTTGGATGCACTGCCATGACTTGTATAAGCTTTAGAGGATGCATTTTCCTATTCTGCTACTTCATTTATTAAGAATAATGTGCCTGTGACACAATTATTAAATTTCTTTTAGCCAAAGATTGGAATTCAGAGTTTCCATGGTTTCTATAGGGATTTTCTAATGCTCCTAAACTTCTTTGGGTAGAACAGATTGTTGTGGGTTAAGGTTTCTGCTTTTGTTTCCTTTCTTGGGGAATTTCTTTCCCATTTTGTTGCTAAGATACAATAGCCAAATCGTTACCTTAATAACAAGTGCTGGGTGGGGGAGAAGGGTCTCCCTGGGCACCTCTCCTGCCTGGCAGGTTTTATTTTTTCTTTTTTCCTCTCTTTGGAGAGAAGGAAGTTCTTGCAGGAGTTTTGGGCTTAGGGAGGGCGTGTCTGTGTGTGTGGGGCAGGGGGTAGCTTCATTTCCTGCCCTGCTTGGCTTGGGGGAGGATGGTGAGCCTGCTGCCTGCGGGGAAGAACTCACCTGCGGCTGCTGCAGAACCCAGCATTCCTGTTTGGACTGTGGTTTTCTGCCCTGTGCCATGCCGGGACCCCAGCTGCATCCCCTGTGATTCCAGCTGCAGTAGTCAAGTTCTGCTGCATCCCCTGCGGTCTACAGCAGCGGGATTCTGCTCTTGTCTTTGCTCATCTGGCCGTTCTGAGGTTTCTTGCTCGTCTCTTTGCTCATCCGGCCGTTCTGAGGTTTCTTGCTGTCTAGTGGAGCACTGGGATCGGCGTTTCTGCTGTGAGTTTTGCAGAGGAACTTTTCTCCATCCATCTCTGCTGGTTTGAGTTCACCATTGGCCACGTGGGAGATCTGAACCAGCCGGGACCCCGCGCCACAGCGCCCCCTGCAGCTGTGGGGGAATCATCGCACCCGCCCTGCCCGGCCGGGAGCCAACAGCGCCCCTGCCGGCTGGGACTGGAACTGCACCAACAGGGAGGGTGTGTCTCTGTAAGGCTGTCACTGGGTTTGTGACTGGGTTGGTTGTTGCTCTCGTTGTTTTCACTTGTTTCACCTTGTTATACATATCAGTAAAAACTGTTATTCYCTTTTACCCATATCCTTGCCTGAAAGCCCATGATTTCAAAGCTATAAGAATTCGGTGGGAAAGGGTTGGGGGATCATATCCACCACACCAAGCGAGGTCGCTGCCTTCATTGGCAAACACCTCTCTTTCAAACCCAGATGTTATAAACACATAGTATTGGCTTTCACAGATATTAAGATGAGTGCTATGTGTACAATGTTGCCTTTTTTGCATAAGTTAAGTTATAAGCTTAGTTTTGCGTACACAGTGGTGAAATAATCACTGGTATTTTTGGTTTTTCTTTTGTAACTCAGATACAGTTAGAGTACACCTAATATTGTTGTTCTAGAGTACTTATGGTTAACATACAAGAACTGAAGTGTTA